>NW_026094375.1:0-4618 GCF_024586455.1 Bactrocera neohumeralis | reverse complement strand
GTATTTTCAAAAAGGTAGTTTTCTTTTTTTGTTGACTTTGGAAACAACATTTTTAAAAAGTTTTGGATCAGAAAAGTTTTTATTAAGTTCAACTAATTGCGATCAGCCACAATAGATTTAGTATACGCCGTAATCAGTTTCAAATTAATTCAAATTATTGACAGAAATAATCAATTGGAATTAGAGTACATAATGTTAAATAGATATTACTCGAAAGTGAAAGCTCTTAATATAATTGAAAGAGCTTTCTGTTCAAATGAGCTTTAATTTTTTAAGTTTTCTTCTTTTTATGTAAACTTCTTACGTTTTAATTCAAAGAGTTACTAAGTAAAAGCTAATCAGTTTTTAGTCAAATATATGCTGATATTCCCTACCAGAAAATCATATTTGGGTTAAACTCTTACTGCTGACTATTGTAAATATACTTGTATTATAGTTTGGAGATTGAGTAACTTATCTGGTAAGTTTTTGTGCAACCATAAAAACAGAGAAGTTATAGTTTGGAAGGTATATCATAATTTAGATATATTTATCTATTGAAAAATAGAAAAATTAAAAGGCCTTAAGATTGACACAAATTTTAAAATAAAGTTGCCAATTAACAGAAAATTGGAACTTAAAACATTTCAAGATTAATTCAAAACAACACGCATTTAGAAAAGCCAATATGCACAGAAGTCATCAATTAAGTGCTCATGTGTTTTAAACAGCGTTGCCTATCTAAAACAAATTTCAGGTATTCGGTAATAATTTAAGAAAATATGCATCCTTTGAAAAGATTTTCGAAAAAGAATTATTTCATTTATACTTTTGCAAAGAGATTGCCATCTATTCGAAAAAAAGTAAAAGATGCAATATAACAAACAACGATATTTTGATTAAAATAAGACAGTTTTCAAATTTTTTACATGTTTGGGAACAGAGTTGCCACCTATCGATAAAAATATAATAGTGATCAAAATTTGATTAGAAAGTTTTAGATTGAATTGAAATAGAATGATTTAAGTTGCATATATTTTAATATAGTATACATATTTTCGGTTACAGTGTTACCACCTCTCCAAAAAAGACCGAATGATCCTTTTGGGAACAGAGTGGCAACTCTACATAAAATTTAAAAGTTATAAAAATTTTTTAGAAAGTTTTTGTTTGATTTGAAACTCAGATGATTTAAGTTACATATATACATATATGGGGACAGAGTTACCACCTCGTTAAAAAAAAATAAAAATGATAAAAGTAAGGAAAAAATCATTTATCATTTAAAACAAGATTTTCCAGAAAGTTTTAAATTTTTGGGAACAGTTTTTGCCACCTATCTAAAAAAATAAAATTAGCATAGTATTAAAAATTATGTTGAGAAAATTTTGAAACGTTTCTTTAGAGCTGTTGGGAGACATAATTTTTCGAAAATATATGTAATATTGTAGGGTATACAATATTAAAAAATATTACTAATCACTTCAATATTATTTAAATTTATATATTTTAAGGAATTTTAAATTAATAATAAGTAGTTTGCGCGAATGGAAGCTTTTTTTTCTTCCATTTTGCTGCCACACACCTCGCTAATGGTTTGGTTAAATTGTTGGTTATCATTTGATTGTTATTAAAAATAGTATATACTCGCCTATTTTTGCTAGACAGCTCTTCGCATTTATTACTTTGCCTTTGCATGGCCGTTGTTACTGCTCGCACGAGTATTATTATTGTTGAAGCGCTTTTTGTTAGTCACTTTTGCGTGCGCGTCAGAAAGTGTGGTAATTGCAGTGTTTACTATTTTAATTTTTGCACTCAGCAATTTGCACAAATTAAAGTTTTTTGCACAAATTGATGTTTTTTTTCAAACTATGATTTTCAATTTCGCCTTTTTAATGCTATTTTCGTTTGCTCGAATTTTTACGTTTTCAGTTTTAATATAGTAAAAATTAATTTTTTTAATATATATTTATAATTTTTTTGCGAATAAATGCCTCGCGATATTTGCTTTAAATTGAATTTAATCGAGATACCGTTATTAGCAACTTTATTGCGAGAGTATAAAATGATGCCCTCTGAATTACATGAAAATATCTGAGAGATTTACCGATATTTTCGGTGAAAAATTAGGTTATGTTATGTTAGGCACTGAGTTCTTCGTGTTCGATATCAGGGACCTTGAAAAGTTATAGTCGATCACGACAATTTTTTCCACAAAGGATACCTCAAATACTCAAATACCGTATTTGTGTAAATTTTTATTCCGCTATCATCATTGGTTCCTAATGTATATATTATACAGAGAAGGCATCAGATGGAATTCAAAATAGCGTTATATTGGAAGAAGGCGTGGTTGTGAACCGATTTCACCCATATTTCGTACATGTCATCAGGGTGTTAAGAAAATATTATATACCGAATTTCATTGAAATCGGTCGAGTAGTTCCTGAGATATGGTTTTTGGTCCATAAGTGGGCGACGCCACGCCCATTTTCAATTTTTAAAAAAGCCTGGGTGCAGCTTCCTTCTGCCGTTTCTTCCGTAAAATTTAGTGTTTCTGACGTTTTTGTTAGTCGGTTAACGCACTTTTAGTGATTTTCAACATAACCTTTGTATGGGAGGTGGGCGTGGTTATTATCCGATTTCTTCCATTTTTGAACTGTATATGGAAATGCCTGAAGGAAACGACTCTATAGAGTTTGGTTGACATAGCTATAGTAGTTTCCGAGATATGTACAAAAAACTTAGTAGGGGGCGGGGCCACGCCCACTTTTCCAAAAAAATTACGTCCAAATATGCCCCTCCCTAATGCGATCCTTTTTGTGCCAAATTTCACTTTAATATCTTTATTTATGGCTTAGTTATGACACTTTATAGGTTTTCGGTTTCCGCCATTTTGTGGGCGTGGCAGTGGACCGATTTTGCCCGTCTTCGAACTTAACCTTCTTATGGAGCCAAAAATACGTGTACCAAGTTTCATCATGATATCTCAATTTTTACTCAAGTTACAGCTTGCACGGACGGACGGACAGACAGACATCCGGATTTCAACTCTACTCGTCACCCTGATCACTTTGGTATATATAACCTATATCTGACTCTTTTTAGTTTTAGGACTTACAAACAACCGTTATGTGAACAAACTATAATACCTGATCATAAAATTTTAATATCGAACGAATTAGTTACTTAGACAAATTAAATATTGATATAAAACCAGCATTTATTGGTATTTGCTCAAAAAGAAATTGAAGCAAATATCATGAGATGGACTATTAATGATATCAAAAATTTAGATACGCGTATATCAAAACATATTATTGCTGATTTTAACTTAAAGTTATCTGTCTCATATGAAGTGTCAAATGTCATCTGCCAATTCTCACCAGTATTCGTTACTTCAAGCAAAGATTTAAAAATGTCTAATTTATGGACGGATGTTTAATTCTAGTTTGGTTTATAAGTTTGTTTTTAGTTATTTGATGTTTTTATTTTCTCGCTTTTAAATTTATATAAGTTCAATTTTAGAAGTAAATTTCCCATCCCCACGAATGTGCGAATTTTGCACTTTTACCCTTTAGTTAAGCCTAATGAAGCGGGCAAATATTTATGCACACAGATGAAATTCGCTAACAAATCATGCTGACGAATGCATGTCGCACCAGTAATTAATATCACAATGACATGCACATATACATAAACATACATATAGATAGTAAGCATTATGGTGTTTCATTACTGCCCTTCGCAAGTTCAAAAATGTGAATTATATTTTTTTTTAATCTCTGTTTTTCTTCTAATTTATTAAAATGAACTCTACACACAAGCACTAGTCTGTAGTTGTATATATGTATATAAATATATATTTTTTCTTGTAGGTTTTTAATATAATCGTCATAATTACTGCCACTGTGCATGGCTAGCGCGCCACCGGGCTGTGATTTTGATTATAATCTGAAATTCATGACCAAGCAGAGGAGATTACATTTAGTATAAATAAATTCATTTGTAGAGTCATTAGGTGGAAAATATTTGCGGTAGATATCATCTTTCTTTATGACGGTAATTTAGTTGAAATGGCAAGAGAGTGAGAAAAGCATTATTACAATCATTTGTTGGATTTAACATATAATTTGGGATTCTAGTTTTCATTTGTATTACATATTTACCTTCAATGTAACCCGTTATATTCACTTACAAGTTTGACAACGCGTGTTTTTGGTATTTCTTTAGAGGCGTTTTTATTTAATAATACAAATTAGTGCATTTTACTGAATTTAATGTACTTTAATAATTGTTGATTTATTCTGAAACATATTGGACCATCTTGTTCCTAGCGCCGGTCTTCGAAGGACCTCCGAAAATAATTAATTTTCACAAATCCAAAACCGAAATATTTCTTGCTCCCATAGATGAATACAACAAATTTACACGAGATTTATTTTTGACAAAAAGGGCGACTAAAAATTTATATTTTGCATTTTTATTAAATTTTCAATTCATTTCCAATTATTGGCAAAATTCTTATTTCTTCGATCACTTTACAAATATTATTTCTAGGAGGTTGTGCAAAAATTTCATCTCTATCGGTTCAGTCATTTCGGAGAAATTTTCCCATCTTATGTTGTTTTCAGGAAAT
>NW_026094374.1:0-4519 GCF_024586455.1 Bactrocera neohumeralis | reverse complement strand
TGGTCTTCATTGTCCTATGTCAGCATTCCATGCAGAAACCTTTTCCCCCGGATAGAATGCAACGGGCAAATTTTTGTCAACAATTTTTTGTGTCTGTTCGAAATGCTTATAAGAAAGTTTCGGGAACAAAGCCCCCAAAGGGATTAATGTCTTCATCTCACCCCGATGATTATCTTTTTAGTAGTTCATTCTATCAATTTATAATAGCAAAATGACTTGAAAAGGTCTTTTGCAATAACCCCCTTTGAGCGACAAGATGCATTGGTCAAAAAATTTTTGTCATTTTGTTGGCTAAGTTTTGGACACGATTTAAACTTTCCCATCTTCTAATTTTTTGAACCCTTAAAAGTAGTGAAAATACACGTAATTTTTTTAAAAGTTTTTTTCTGCCTGGCTTAGTTTTTTCCGGGATGTGGGTTTTTTATCGGAACAGACCTGACTCAATTTTGAAGTTCTATTCGGATAAATTTGTCTAAAAAGATTTTTGCATTAGCTTTCAAAATGGGACAATTAAGGGGGCATGTTTTTTTCGTTATCCAAACCCAAGTTTTTTTTTAAACCAGTTTTTTTTTCTTAAATAAATTTTTTCATCTTTTTACATTATATGTAAGTATATACGTCCAGAAAAAAAAACCCCGGTCAATCAATTAGCCTTAATTTTTTTAAAATTTTACAGTTTTTGGAGATGTTTGCCATCGTCGATCGATGTGGTCAAAACAAAATTGACTTTTTTCAACAAGCCTTTTTGACATGCATAGTTGTAAAACTCTATTCTTTTTCAACTAAATGCCTCACATTTTTTTTTTGTATATACTGTGTATTTCATATGTGCATACTTTTATATCACCAGAAACGAGGGTATTGCATTTACATTGTTTGATGATTTCACAAGGGGTGGTTAATTTGAATTAAGAAGGCAAAACATTTTTTGTTTGTTTTTCCCAATTAGCAAGTATCACATACTTTTAAAGTCAAAATTTGAAAAAATTTTTTTTTTACCCAACTACAAAACAATGTGTGCAGTATGCACATAATGTTAAAAGATATGAAAAAAATTTTGAAAATAATTTTAGAAAATATGTTTTTTGGTTTCAAATTTTTAACATGGATGTTTTCAAAAACATCAACAAAATAGAATAAAAAAGTATCATTAAATTACTTGGGTTGATACCGGTAAACAAAACCGAACCACTGTCTGCCCAAAAAAATGTTTTAATTGAAAGAAAAAATGTTCAAAATATCCCAAATTCTTATAGGTAAAAGGAAAAGCTTCACAGGGGTTAAAAAATTTTTTCGAAAATGGGTAAAAGTTTAATTTTCATATCCCCCAAAAAACTAAACCTTTTCCCCCCGAATTAAAAGGGGACAATCCCACACATCAGAAGAAAAATTTTCCAACTGAAAGGATAAAAATCTTTTTTGAATACTTCAATTTTAAAAATTGAACATTTGGGGAAATCCCAAAAAATTAGTCTTCAGCATTTTGGCGGCCTTTGTTTATTTTTAAAAACCCAAAGTTAAAATTTTTTGTAATATAAATTTCTTTTGCACATGTGTGTTTTTAAACCGAATTTTTATGTTTTTAAATTTATTCCCTATGTGCTGTTGTTCTGAAATATACTGAACTTGGGGCCCCGATTTCCCTCACTTGGCACAATTTTGGCGTTATTGTGCTACTGCACCCGATGTTGTTTTGTTGTTTAACGCACCTGTTTTGTTTTTAAAACAAGGTTTAATCGCTGCTACCGCGATGTTTTTGAAAAGTTTGCCAGTTGAGGGGAAAATGCTGCGCCATTTTCCTCGTTTTCCGGGGGGCTAAGCGGGGGGAGTTAGATTTCTTTTTGAAATTTCCCCAAACGAAAAAATTTTCAATATCCAGGCTTCGTTTTGAATATTAATTTTCCATCAGATAAAAATAATAAAGAACTATCATTCATTATTAGGTTTCCCCCATATATTAATCGTTTAAACTTATAAATCTACCTACCTCGCTAGTCTTGGGAAACCTTGGTATAATATTTTTGTTTATGAATTCAGTCCATTCTGTTGTGTGATTTTAAATTTTTAATGTCATCGTGGGCCTTATTTTTAAATTTTTTTCCATTTTTTTCCCACACTTTTTTTTTGATCTAACGGACTTATTTTTACCATTAAAAAAATTTTTTATCTACTTTTAAAAAAGAACATTTAAAAATAATAAACTTATTTAACTAACTTTTGATTGGCCCTCGCGTGTTTGGGGGGGAGGGACGTAAGGGGTTTTTTCCAAATTTTATCCAAAACCCAAAATTAGCACCTCATTAAATACATATGTAAAAGACGAAATTTTTTTAAAATCAAATTAGAATATGAGGGGCCCCGGGGCTTATAGTTGGTTTTTTAGAAAAAAATCGGTCGGGGTAAGGGACTAATAAAAATTTGTGAAATATTTTTTGGTAAAATTTTAAAAAGGGAATTGAAAAAAAATAAATTTCACAGCTCTATAAGAACACAATTTTTTTGTTTTCTTTGTAAATTTTACCTTATTGATAAAAAAAATTTGATATTAGTTTTTAAAGGAAAAACATATCTAATGTTTTTATAAAAATAGGTTTTTTTAATAAAATTTTTGTTTTCTAGTCATTATTGGGGTTTTGGGACCTTTTTCGCGAAAAAATGAAATTCACTGAAAATATGGGAAGAATTACAGTTAAGAAGAATATAGGGATAAATTTCAGTATTTGCCTTCCGCCCAAGAAAAAAAAAATTTCTTTATCTTTTAAAAAATCCTTTTGCGCTTAAATGGGATCAAACTATCCTTTTCATTGTGAAATATCTAAAACACATTTTCAAAAAGATTTTCCAACATCGTTGACTTCATTTTTAGACCGCAAAAACGAATACAATTGAAAATGTTATAAAGGATAAGGGGGGGTCCGATTTCGCAATTTTTACATCGAAACTAAGAACGCCGGTAAGCATTGCATTAAATTTGGGAATTTTGGTGGAGCAGTTACTCGGGATATAATTTTTTCATCCAATTTTGGGGGATGGCCTTACATCTATTGTTTTTTTCCCCTTGGCCCCAAAGGAAGGCTTTCGGGTCTCATATGTAAAAGGATGTGATATTTATTGAAATTTCTAGAGGGGGAACCACTTTTTTAAAAGTTTTCAAACCCCACGTTTTTTTCCCAGAGTGAGATTTTTAAATTTTCCCCTTCTTCTTCTTTTTAAATTTTGGGTAGACCCCGCTTACGGATTATGGGATTTAAACAAAAAAGCGCGCCAGTCGCTTCCCGCTGTGGCACCAATTGATACTCCGTACCCGGTCCTTTCCCCAAATGGGTCCTTCCAAGGGGAGGGAGGTTTTCCCCCTTCCTCTGCTTCCCGGCGGGTACTGGGAAACTTTCAGAGCTGGGGGTTTTTCCCATCCGAAAAACCCGGGACCCAGCCACCCTGCCCCTCCGCTGAACTAGTAAAGCAAAGTATTTTCCCGTAAAAAACCTTATCCCCCATCGAATGCGATATTCACCGTCCAATGCGAAAATGACTATAAATTTTTTCCAGAACCTTTCTCTGGGGAAAAGGTAACGTCGACATCGGTTGCTGTCATCGTCCAAGCCTTCCCGCACCAAAAAATAGCAGACGGGAAATTTTTTGAGCGACTTATAAAAAATTTGGTTTTTTTTCGTCGAGAGAGGGCTTTTATTTTTCAACCGATACTAGTTCCCCCGGGGGCAATTTGTTTGGGAAATTTTAGGCTGATATTGGGGGTGTTTACTGGCCCCCAAAAGCCGAAATTATTTACAACCCCCCAAATCAACAGGGCGGAGAGCCAAGTCGCGAGGGACGACTGTTTGTTTGATGACAGGAGATATTTCGTTTTGCCCCCGTTCACTGGGCCCCGGGGCCCATTTTCTGCCTGGAGAAAGCAGAACCAAGGTGGGCAGCAGATGTCAATTTTTTATAGAAGATGGACCTTTCATTTAGTTCAGCAGCTCGAACTATTTTCTCCAGACGCAGGTTTAAGAAGCCCCAAAGGGTAGGGTCGCCTTGTCTGGGAAAATTTGTTTGGTATTTTGAACGGCTCGGGAGGTCCTTCCCCATCCTGGGGCGGAGCTTTTAGGGTTTCTCAACGTCAAAACAGCCGTATTAGTTTTTTGGGGGGTACTAAAATTTCCCACATCAAATTGGGGGCTCTCATCCGGGGGTTTTTTGTTCCCTTTTAAGGGTGTTTTTGGGGTCCCAAACCCAGGGACAACCCCCTGTAGGGGAAAGCCAACCCATTTTTAGCTGCCTTCGAACGGATGGGTTTTTAGGGTACCCAAAAAAAGGGTACTTGGTTTAAAAACCGGGAAATCCATCCACCAATTTATTTTTTAAAAAAGGGTGATGGTTTCACTTTTTGTATACAAATCAAGAACCAATCAATATATATTGGGTAGAACCTTTCAAAAAATTTAAGGATTTTATCTTGCGGGCCCCAAATTTGCCCAAATGGGCTACAAATTTTTTGGGCCCCGACGTCAAACAGAACCCC
>NW_026094373.1:0-3746 GCF_024586455.1 Bactrocera neohumeralis | reverse complement strand
GCGCGCGATCCCCCCGGCTGGCGGCGGCCAGGCGGAAAGGGGTCGCAAAGTGCTGTACGGGGTATGATCCGGCCCCCCAGCGTTTTTTGATAAACCGGGTAAATCGCCGTTTATGGATAGGGATCTGGTGCCGCGATAGGGATGAAGGCGGGGAGAAGACGCCGGGGGCGTGCAGTTTGCGCCCGCCAGCAGAAAACCCTTTGGCGTCCGTACGGCGAACGTCTCCCGCCAGACGCTGGCGATGAAGCTCAATGTTTGGGGGTTACCGTGGCCATTGATGAGGGGGGCGTTGAAAGGGTACCGGCGCTGGCCAGCGGTCTGATTGAGAAATTTTACGTCAACCCCCTCCCAGCAGTTTGTAAAAAAAGAACGAGGCGCTGGGGGAGCTGTGGATCCCGCAGTGGGCGGCGGGGGCAGGAGTATCTGGCGGTGAGGCGGCTGGGCGATAGCGGGCTGACCGCCGCGGCCCGCGACCCCTGCGGCTGCAGTTTATGCCAAGCGGTTATCCGTAGCGTTGAGCGCAGCGGTCAACCGCAAATGAACGGTGCGCGCGCCGCACGATGGATACGTCAGCAAGCGGGATGGCGCACCGGCGCGCAGGTCACGACAGCCCAACCCCCGTTCGAGCTGGCCAGCCTCGACCCGGGTCGGGATCGTGATTATTACCCGCAAAGCCGGGCCAGCCGCTGCGCGAAGGCAGTAAGGTGACAGCCACCCCCGGGGCTGGCCCGGTATGGCGTTTCGGGGAAACCCGTCACGAATTTTTTTCCCCGACCTCGAAGCCACCACCCGTACGTTGAAACCCCGCGTAGTGCTGAATAACCGCAGCATGGGCCCTCCGGCAGGGGTTTTTGAACGTTGAGCCCCCGAGGCGCAGCAGGAGGGGTTGTTCGGGGCTTTTCCCCGGAAGAGGCATTAATTGCCACCGGCACCAGAAAGGGGTGCTGATCGCCGACGGCGGGGTTTCCGTCCGGTTGAGGTGACCGGCGGGGCGAACGCAGAATGGTCTGGTTGAGATTAAACCGGCCCGAAGCGGGGCCCAAAAAGGGGGTGACTTCCGGGCAGTTCGATTGACTCCGAAGCCGCCTTGGGAGGGGCGCCGCCGCAAATGGCCGGGCAAGGAAGCAAAAAACTTTAGCGGAGGGCGGACTGCCCGGGAAAGATGAGGCGGTAAACCCTTGCGCACCGGGGCCGGTACCGGCGCTGAAAAGGGGGGCGATGATCATGGATTTTGGTATTGCCGCAGTTGGGGGCAGATGGGGCCCGGGAGTCGGTGATGTTTACTTCGTCCTGACCGATGAAGGGGCGCGAGTCACCCAATGATGCCGCTGAACGGGGGCTAAGGAGCAGCCATGATTGCCGCCGTTATCCGCTGGTCATTGCGCAACCGCCTGCTGGATTGCTGGCGACGCTGATTATGGCCGCCTGGGGCGCTTTGGTTTCCCCGCAGGCGCCGCGGCGCGCCGGGTCTTTCCCATACCCAAACACCCCCGTGAGCTATCCGGGGAAAGCGCCGCAAAATTGTCAAAAATCAGGTGACCTATCCGGGTGACCACCCCCCCATGCCGTTTGGGCCGGGGGCGAAAACCCCCGGGGGCTTTTCGATGTTCCCGGGGATGCTTATGTCTATGTGCTGTTTGATTGGGTGGAACGGGCCCTTTCCGGGGGCGCTCCCGCGTGCTGGATACCTGAGCCAGGTCCAGGGCAGCCGCCGCCGGGGGAAAAAGTCGCTGGGGCCGGGTGCCACCGGCGTCGGTTTGGGGGTTTGAATATGGGGCTTTCCCACAAAAAACCCGATTCCCGGGACCCCGCGGGCGATTCAGGACTGGGTCCTCAAAAATGAACTGAAACCGTGCCGGATGTTTCGGGTTGGCCCCGCTCGGCCCCCAAGGTTTTGGTTCGGCCGGGTCCCAATCCCCCCCGGGTCGGGGGGAAAGTTTACCCCGAGCCGGTGGGTTAAAACCCGATCCGACCAACCGGAACGGCTGGGCCACCCCCGGGGAAAATTTTTGGGGGGGGGGTTTTTTTTCCCCCCCGGGCCGGGGCCCCCCCAAAATTTTCCCCCGGGGGGGCCCCCCAAAAAACCCCCCCTTTAACCCCGGGGCCTTTTAAAAAATTTCCCCCCAAACCCCCCCCCCTTTTTTTTTGGGGGGGAAAAAAGGTTTTAAAAAGGGCCCCCGGGGGGGCCCCTTTTAAAAAATTGGGGGGGGAAATATGGGGGGGGGGCCCACCCAAATTTCCCCGGGGGGGGTTTTCCCCCCCCCCTTTTTTGGGGGGTTTTTTCCCCTTTTTGGGGGGGGAAAAACCCCCCCAAAAACCCCCAAACCCCCCCGGGGGCCCCCAAAAAAACCCGGGGGGGGGGGTTGGGGGAAACCCCCCGGCGGGGGGGGAAAACCCCGGGTTTTCCGTTGGGGGAAACCCAAATTTTTTTTTTTTTTTCCCCCCTTCCCGGGGCCCCCCCGGGCCCCCCCCCAAACCCCCCCAAAAACCCCCGGGGCCGGGGGCGCGGGGGTTTTTTCCCCAAAAAAACCCCCCCGGGGGGGAAAGGGGGGGGGGGTTTTTTTAAATTTTTAAAAACCCCGGGGGGGCCCCCCCCCCCCCTTTTTTTCCCGGGGGGGAAACCCCCTCTCCTTTGGGGGCCCCGGGGGGGGGTTTTTTTCCCCGGGCCCCGGGGGGAAAAAGGGGAAAAAAAATTTTTTTTGGGGCCCCAAAACCCGGGGGGCCCCCGGGGGTTTTGGGGGCCCCAACCCCCCCAAACCCCCCCGGGGGGCCACCCCCCCCCTTTTCCCCCGGGGGGAAGGCCCCCCCCCCCCCCCCCCGGGGGGGGGCCCCAAAAAAAAAAACCCCCCCCCCGGGAAAAGGCCCCTTTCCCCCAAAAAAAACCCCGGGGGGCCCGGGAAGGGGGTTCCCCCGGGGGGGCCCGGGACCCCGGGGGTTTAAAAAAGGGCGGGGGGGGGGGGGCCCCGGGGGAAAAACCGCCCAAAACCCCGGGGGCGGGGGCCCCCGGGGGGGGAAAATTTTCCCGCCCCGGGCCCCCCGGGGGGGCCTCCCCCCGGGCCGGCTTTGGCGGGCGTTTTGGGGGGGGGGGAAAAAACCCCCAAAAACCCCAAACCCCCGGGGTCCCCGGGGGGGGCCCCCCCCGGAAAAAGGGGGCCCCCCTTTTGGGCCCCCCCCCCCGGGCCCGCCCCCTTTTTTTTTCCCCCCCCCGGGGGGGGGGCCAAAAATTTAAAAACCCCTTTGGGGGGCCCCCCCCCCCCGGGGGAAAAAGGGTTGCCCCCCCCCCTTCCCCCGGGGGGGGGGGGGGCCCCCGCCTGGGGGCCCCCCCCGGGGGCGGCCGGGCCCCCCCCCAAAATTTTTCCCCCCCCCCGGGGAAAAAAACCCCGGGGGGGAGGGGGGGGTTTTAGGGGGGGGGGGGAAAAGAACCCCGGGGGGCCCCCCCCCCCCCCCCGGGGGGGCCCCCCCCCGGGCCCCCAAAAAAGGGGGCCCCTTTGGGGAAAAACCCAAAAACCCCCCGGGAAAGGGGGGGGCCCCCCCAAAGGGGGGGGCCCCCCCCGGGGGGGGTTTTCCCCCATGGGGGGGCGGGGGAAAAGGGGGGGGCCCCCGAAAAGGGCCCCCCCCCCCCCCCCCCGGGGGGGGGGGGTTTTTTGGGGGGGGGGTTTTTAAAAAATAAATTGCCCCCGGATGGGGGGGTTTTTCCCCGGGGGGGGGGAAAATTTCCCCGGGTTTTTTTTGGGGTTTTTTAAATT
>NW_026094372.1:0-4713 GCF_024586455.1 Bactrocera neohumeralis | reverse complement strand
ACCCATCTTTACAAACCCCTTTTTAGAATTAAATTTTTTCCCCAATAATTACAAGACGGGAAGGCCCGAAAGGGTGTTTATGTATTTATATAATAAACTTTTTTTTATATGAATTATTATAAAAAAAATAAATAAATAAATTGAGGAGAGAGTGTTCGAGAGTAAAAATTTTGGTTCATCGAACTTTTTTTCTTCCTAACTTATTTACTCGAACATTTGGGTTATTCCAGGTATTTTGAGGAATGCTGATGGTGGTTTCCAGCCAATTTTATTTCGCTTACGAAAGCCTAAACAGTCGTTAAACAACAGCAATTGCTCAGCTTCAGTCGAAACGATATGTCTATCGCATTGATGACTCCCGCAACCACCGTATATATGTAAAACCCAACAACATACATATGTTATGTGGTGTTCTCGATAATCTTGTAAACATAATTTAGTTATTACGTTATTTATAAATCGGAGCGACGCTTCCCCGGGCAAGCAAACGCCTGTAAACAAACGGCGCCGACTGGCTAATGAATGCGTAAGCAAGTGCCCCAGTTTTGGGTATTATGTCTTTACGCCAAATTACCTAACTACCTGTTGCTGTATTAACGCATTCACAAATATGCATGCGGTCGGTACAACTGTTGGGCTAAAACAATAAACTCAACATCTTTCTTCTTCATTACTGACTTGCGCTCAATGTTTCATTGCAGATTACATTTATTTACTTGCTTTACTGCTTCAAAATTTGTTGGGAAAACTCACTTTCGCAGCGATGCCTGCTAAATCAGCACAAATTATCGGCGCGCATGCGCAGGTACCGACAGCGCAATTTGCACCTGTGCAAATATACAGTGTTTCGTCACTGCACTTGCCAGCACGCTATTAAATGGGAAACTACCAAAGCTTTTCCCGCTTTTTGTTTTTGTTTGAAAATACCTTGATAAAACCAGGGTGCAGTGACCAATTTAGTCACGTTTCGTTGCCCAGCGAAAACACGCAATTCGGAAGCAAGTTGCGTTGCGCGTTTTCATTAGATTTGGTTATAAAAAAAATTTTTTCTTGGAACGTAAAAAAGGGCATTTTTATATTGGGTTTGGGGGTTACCAAAAAAATTTTTAATTTCCTTACGATGATCGTAAAGAGCAAATAATTTAGAAGGATCGACGCCGACGGGTTGGTGCAGGGGGCCAGGATATGACGCCATTTCAGGGGGCGGGTGACGCGGGGGCGGCGACAAGCCCAGGCTATCGAGGGAAAGGGGAAAAAAGGGGATAAAAATAAGAGGGGAAAACATTGAAAAATTGTAAACGATTAATGGGACTGAACCCGATACTAGATTTTTGGTAAAATTTTAAAGATTATTACTAAGTTAAGAACAGTTGATTTGATGTGAAAACCTTTTAGAGGATTGTATGTGTTTAACCGTTTTAAAAGGTCGAATAAAAAATAATACCCTTCACAGGGGATTTAAAAGGCAAATACATTTTTTTAGAAACCCTTTTTGGATTTATTATCAGATCATTTTCAGTTAACTACTTTTTCCCTTTCGGAAGAGTTGCCAAAAAACCCTGTCGGAGACCAAAGAACGATGTTTTGACCAACTCTATTTAGACTAATTATCGGGAGTTCGTTGTTGCGGTGTTCCCAGGGGATATAACCCTGAACTTTCCACAAAAATTTTCCCCAAAAACATGGAATTGAATTAAAAAAATTTAAAAAGAATTTTTAAAGAATTGTGAAAAAGGAAAACCACTTTCAAATCGTTTTAATAATTATATGTTTTCCAAACTCGAAATACGGAGAATTAAATTCGATTTAAATATTTAAAAACCGGATTGCCTTTTTAAATTTCCTTAAACAAAAAAACGAAATTTTTTTGGGAAAAAAATTCAAACCACCCAGGGACGTTTTTTTCCCGGACCGAAAATGCGTCCGCGAGGGGAAAACCCCTTTTCGGATCCCCCAAATAAACAAAAAAAATTAATTTTCCTACCGAAACTAAAACCCAATAATTTCTTTTTAGCAACTAGTGTTCAGTTTTTGGGGTTATATGCCAGAAATCCGATCTGAAAAATTTTTTTTGAGATTACTGTTGTCAAAAAATAATCTTTACCAAATTTTTAAAAAAACATTGTCAAAGGGAAATTTTTTAATAAAAAACCCTTTTGATTAAAAATCTTCAGTTTATAGGGTTTTTTAATGAAATAGTTCCGATATTTTTGGGTTCCCTGACAATGGGGAATTTTTTGAAGGGGAAAATGACGTTTACAAAAAAAAAGGGATCTTAAAACTGGGGACTATTTCGATATATAAAGACGGAGGTTTTGACGGGACAGGGTTAAAAATTGACTGCCCCCCAATACTGTCCTTTTATATAAAATTTTTTATGGGGTCCCCGACGCTTTTTTTAAAAAACACAAAATTTGAAAACCCAAAAAACCCTGTCTGGTATAAAATGTTTTTAGATAAAACCCTTTAAACTTAAAAACTTGAAAAAGGGAAAAAAACTAAAAACGGGATTTTTTAAACTTTTTTACAAAAAATTAAAATTGGGAAATTTTTATGACATTTTTTTCAAATAAATAAAAAACCCCCTTTTGTCGATTTTCAAGAATTGTATTCAAAAACCTTTGAAAATTTCATGAAGATTGGTTGATTTTTTGAGAAATTTCCCAAACCCGAATTAAAAACATATTTTCGAGAAAACGTTTTTCCTAAGGGCTGAAATTTGAAAATTTAGAACGATATTCAAAATTGATGGGTAATTTTAACAAGAAATAAAAAAAATGTTTTTTTGGGAAAGGAAAAATCAATGAAAAGGGCTTAATACTTTTTCCCTTTAACCTAATCCCCAAAAATAAAATAAAGAAAGGGGTTTTTTTTTAAAAAAACAAATTTATACCGGGAAAAACGCTTTGTTTAAGGTTTGGGAAAAGTTTGTTCACCTAACTTTCAGAAATTCATCTAAAAAACCAATCGAATAGTATAAAAAATTTTATATTTGATATGAAATAATCAGGATAAAGAAAAAAGGTTGAAATTAGTTGATGTTGTTGTCTGTCCGTCCGTCCTCCCTGGGGCAACCGAATTTGTCAAAAAATTTTGGGAATATCCCGACGGGTTTCCTTAGAAAAAAAGACTTTTCCCGATTTTAAGAGGGCCGAATTTTAACCACCCCCAAAGCCCACAAATCCGGGTTTTAAAAAATGGGTTTTAACCCTGCCACTCCCATAAACGGTAGGGAAAAAACCAAAAAACGCGAAAAATCAATAAAAAAATTTGCCAGAGAATTAATTTTAAAACCGGGGAGATCGCAAGAAATTTTTGGGAATTTGAAATTGAGAGGGGCCAAAAACCGCCCATTTTAAAAATCTTGGTACCAATGTTTTTATCCGCGTTTTTGAAAATTTATAGGGGGCTTTTTTATTTTTCCCTTTAAAAAGTTGTAAAAAATGTTCAAGTAGACAAAACCACGTTCCCCCCCATATAAGCAATTAATATAAGGGGAAAAACTTACACGAAAATTTTTAGTTTTCCCCTTTAGCCCAAAAAATTGTTTAAATTAAAAAAAACCCATTCGCCTTCTTCAAAAAGCGTATATTTTAACCCCCGATACCTAAAAATTGACTTTTGAAGAAAATTTTTTAAAGGGATATAAAAAATAACAAAAAGAAAAATCCCTTTAAATAATTTATATGCTTTTTAAAAAATTTAAAATTAATTTCCCCAATTATTTTCCTTAAAATATACTTAATAAAAGTTTTTTGGAACATCCGGCGGGACTTTAATTTTAAATTTTTTATTTTCCCCAAAGAATTTCTTTTTTGATCATTCCCTTTAAAGCCCAAAAAATGTTCGGGCACCCGAACTTATTTTCCCCTCTTTGGGTTTTAAATTTTTAAGCCAATTACAAAGCCGCCCTTTGGGATAAAAAAAGAATTTTTTCCCAATTAAAAAAGTCGCTAAAAATGGGCCAGTTTTGGAATTTAAAAACAACCAGATTACAAATTTTTATACCCCCGCAAAAAGTTGTTTGTTTTTGAAACCCCAAAAACCCAAAAAGAGCCAGATATAGGTTTTAAACCAAAAGGGATCGGGAGAGTAGATTTAAAAAACCGGACCGAAACCAGAAAATCGAGAAAAAATTTGGAACCCGGAGAAACTGGTACACTTTTTTGGCTCCAAAAAGGCTGGTTGAAGATGGGAAAATCGGAATCCACGCCCAAAAAATGGGGGAAAACCGAAAATAAAAAGGGTTTAAATAACCAAAATAATAAAAGATATTAAAGGAAATCTGGCAAAAAAGGATCGCATTAGAGAGTGGCATATTTGGACGTTTTTTGGAAAGTATGGCCCCTTACAAAAGCTTTTGGAAATTTCTGAAAATACAAAGTTAGTAAAACCCAAAACCCTTTAGACTTTTCCCTTAAAGGTTTTTCCCATAAAATTTAAAAAGGGAAGAACTGGGAAATAACCACGCCCACCCCATACAAAGGTTATGGGAAAATCACAAAGGGGTTAACCGACTAACAAAAACGCCAGAAACACAAATTTAGGGAAAAGAAAAACCAGAAAAAGGGGGAAACCCGGGTTTTTTTTAAAAATTAAAAATGGGCGGGCCTCGCCCATTTTAGGGCCCAAAAACCCGGGAAATACGATAAATGAAAACAAAATATCGGGGGAAATGGGTTTCCCAAAAACCACGCCTTCTTCCAATATAAC
>NW_026094371.1:0-4471 GCF_024586455.1 Bactrocera neohumeralis | reverse complement strand
AACCCAAAAAAATTTTTTAACTGTATTTTTTTTAAAAAAATCGTTTTGACTATGAACTAAAAATCCCTTTCCGATGCTTTTATAAAAAATTTTTATTTGAAATATTAATATTTCAACTGAAAATGTAGTCCATTTTCATAAATCCATGACATCACAGCACATTTACATACTTATATACAACACAAACAAACATGCATTAATTTATTTAAAGTATAATATTTATGTTTCACCACTTAAGCCCGAAATCAACTAAATTTCGAAATTTTTACAAACTTTATTTAATACATACGATATTTTTTTATTTATATTGAGTATTTGATGAGAATTATTTAATTTATCTTGCGGCATGCAAAAGTATTTTGTGACAACTTTTTTTCATTTTTTTTACTATTAAAAAAATGCAAATTAAAAAAAATCAAAAAAGAAAATAAAAAAAATAAACTTTTTTTTCATTTCTAGAGAAGGGAAGGATATTTTTCGTTGTTTTTGAATGGGAATTTTTAAAATGCAAAAAAATTAAAAAATTTATAGAAATTAATCTTTAAGATTTGGGGATGGACCTCCAAAAAAAACATATCTGGGGGTTTTTAAAATCCAAACCCGAAAACAAAAAAAATGTTTATGTTTGATGAGTCGGAAATTCAAAACGGGACGACAAAAACACAATTTGCAAGCATTAAATAAATTTTTAGGCCCGTGAAATTTTTAGAAAAAAGGTCAAAACAATCTAATTGGGAAAATACTTTTGGGGTTTTTTTTGATGTTTTTGCGGGGGAAACAAAACTTTTCATAAACATTTAAAAGCAGGTCTCGTAAGAACCAAAAATGAAAATAAATTTAAATAAAGTTAAAATATTTAAAAATTTTTCATAAAACCGGCACAAAGGGAAAAAAGGAGTTTGTGGTAAGTTCCTTACATTATTTAAAACAAAATGATTCTTTATTTAAACGAGAATAATTTATGAATATGCCAAAAAATTATTTAAAAAACCATTTTAAATTTTCAATAAAATTTTTTTACAAAAAGGCGGCTTCCCACAAAAATCGTTTCTTTTAAAAGTTGTTTAAAAAACAAATCATATTTAAATTTTATATCTAATTTTTTGACTGAGGTGAATATCGAAATTGATCAATTGCCGGGGGCCAAATATCTTACCCCAGAACATATTCCAGCTTGGAAAAAGTTAAATAACTGGTTTATCCGGGCAAAAACCCCCAGCAACAAAAACGCCCTCCAAACCAAAGGATAGTTGTCGAATCAGAATTGAAACCGATCGGGAGGAGGTGTCAATAATTCGATATTATTGGTTGATATTGAAACAGAATTTTTATCGGGTTTTTGGGGGTCACGGGAAAACCCATTTTGGTTTTCTATAGAAACAAAAAGAAGATAGTAGCTCACAGATTTGAAATGTTATTTTATTATTTGAATAATTTATCTTTTTTCTATAGAGGAAAAATAAGTATAAAAAAGAAATGTCTTAATTATTGAGTTAAAAAAATGGATATTTAAAGTATTAGATTTACAAAACGTAATAAAATTAATTTAACCCCCAAATGCGTCTTTATTCATTCGATAAATTTTAAATATTTAAAAATTTTCCCTATAATTCGGAATTTATTAAAACTTTAAATAGGATTGTTTAAATGTATTCATTTAATTTTTTCCATTAGTAAACATGTTTCTATTTTTGGGTTTTGGTGTGTTCAAACGTAAAAATCCAAACAGATTCTTGACAATTCCCAGCTAAAAAACTGTCTTGGATTCCAAAACACCCTGATTATTATTTGGCTTTCCCCCAACCCCACAGGGGAGACCCACTTTCCCGCGCCTCAACCGGGGATATGCCTTCTCAACTCCCCCACCGTCACAAACGGAGGAAGCGTATACTAAAAATTGTAAAACATGGTTTTTAAAAAAAGGACTGATCTTGACCCGGGTTCTGAGAATTCTTAACTAACAAAAAGAGCATTTTTCGATTTTGGGGATCAGGAAAAAAATTTTAATCATCCTAAAAAGCTAGTAATCCCAAAGGTAATTTCAAACCAACATACAAATTAATTCGATTATACTAAACAAAACCCTTTTAAAATTTAACGAACTTCATTGTTTTCAATTTCTATATCCTTTATTTTAGTTTCTGAACTAATTAGAATAGTTTTGCAAAAAATTTTAAAACAGTGATTTTCAAAAGTTTAAACTGAGATTGCATCTGCATTTTAAAGATACTGCTTCGTACCATAAGCAAATAAAAACCTTTTATAGAGTATAGGCTACCGGCAACTAAAAAAGGGCCCTTCTGCAATTTTACTTAGCTGTTAATGTTAGAAGCAAAATTTTAACATAATATTTATAGTTTATTTTAAGAGCCATATGAGATAAGAAATTATTTTATATTCATATTAGGGTTTTAAATGTTATTTTCATTTTTTATACACTGTTTTCTATTTTTCCCAAAGTTATTATTTAAAAACTCTCCTTTTCTTTAAAAACGACTATAAAACAAGCACCACTTTGGGGCCCATAAGCGGCAACACAAATATAATAATTGTGGTAATTCCAAGAGAAAACGGGAAATCCATATAAGTTGATGCGTCTAAATAATCGTTAAAAGTTGGGCTGAACGAGTAATACATGCTCAGCATAGCCAATGTAAACGTTTAAGCTAATATTTAATGTTTTATTAAAAGGGGGTTTTGGCGTCCCTTGTTTGGGGGATAAAGTGAGCTGGACCGCTTAACGTGATAAACAAAATAACCATGGTAAGACCCCAAAAAGGGAAATATTTGTATTTTTCCACCACACAAAAAAACATAATTATAATGATAGCCACAAAAAACCTTAAAAGCCGTGACGCGGGGAAAGTGCACCCCTCCAAAACTTTTTAAACACAACCAAAGAGACCCATTATGGAGCCACTTTTAACACCCAATGCAAACGTGCCTTTTCCCCGGGGTGACAACCGGGCAAGCTTTCCACGATAGGCCACAGACTTTGGACACCAGAGAAACTGAAAAGGAAAAATTTGAATTTTTTCTAACCTCCCGTGAACTAATTATTTTCGCTTTATTTTCGCCCAGTGAAAAAACCCCGTGGGAAATCCCTTTTTAAACCAGCCATCCAGACGTAAAAGTTAGAAGCCGATTACAGCCCATTGAGCGTCAAACGAATTCAGTTTTGGTGGGGACGTGGTGGCGGGCGGGGGGTCCGAACCCACTTGCGCAGGGCGCCGCTCACGTTGTGGCAGGGCGGCGCCGCGCCCGGTGCCGGTTTTCCCTTTAATGAAATGTATTCTAGCATTGTTTCCCCATTACTACAAATTTTTGCCGCGACGTTATTTGGGTTTTTCTCGTAGTTTTTTTTTTATCTAAAAACATCAGATTATGTTTCAACTAATTTTTGTAATTTGCGCAAAATCTTAAAAAATTTGTTTTGCCCGGCCGAGAGGGGTTTCGCCTTTTTACTGTTTTTTTTCAATCAAATTTTTTCCAACCGAAATTTTATTTCAATATGAAAAAATTTTTTCCCCCGGCGGATCATCACGCCTTCATTGATGTGGCTGATTGCGTCTCCACCCAATACGACATCACTCGTGATTAATATGCTTGTTTTCATTTTTTTTTTGTAATTTTTTTCTTTTCTTCTCAATGTCTTTATCAGTGTCGCCGCAGCTATGTACTTGGGGATATTGCAGCGGATTGATTTTGTGTACAGCCAGATACTTTTGGAACTTATCGGCGCTTGCACCCTTCCCCCGGTGTTTAATTAGGTGACTTTTCCCTTTGCTGTCGATTGCTGCGTTGTTTGTTGTATTGTTTTTTATGAACGAACGTGGTTGGGGTCTTTGAAGAACTTCAATAAGATCTAAGATCTTTGCGCGGATTGCTTTAACTTTTTTTGTGAAAGGCCCCGTGTCACCAAAAAGGGAAACTGTATTCGGGTTTTTTTTGGTATCTTATGAAATTGTTCTACACAAATCTAAGCATTAGGGGTTGGGACCAGGCCCCCAAAAATTATCATTTCTATGGTGGGAAAAATATTTGCATTTGAACAAAAACCCCCAACATCGGTGGGAAAACTTCCTCCAAAATTTCCCCGCAGATGCTGCCTGTCCAGTTTAGCAACCAATAACCAGCCCCGTGCAGGAGGGCCCCGCCAAGGGAGAGATATATTAGTTCAGTTTCCCTGGGGGGAAAATAAACCCCCCAACAAAAAGACGGGAGGAAAAAAGAAACCCAAAAAAAAGGGGGTTGGGGATATCAGCTCAAACGTCGATTGAGAAGGGCCTGCTACCCCCCGGGGCCCGTGAGTCCACTTGGGCCAAACCCTCTGGGGAAAAAAAACGGTTCCCGCGTTTGTTTCTTTAAAAACCATGTCGGGGCCTTCATGCCTTGGGCCTCGAAAAAACATTTAAAATGATCGAAGAGGAAACTTGCCCCGGGGTTGCCGGGGGGGTACCTCCGGGGGATA
>NW_026094370.1:0-10317 GCF_024586455.1 Bactrocera neohumeralis | reverse complement strand
AAACTCAATATCGGTACTAAATGTAGCATATACAAGAATATCGACTTTATAGCTAAATATAAGAAGGTGGAATTCTTCCAAATGCACTGCCGTTGTGGCGTTATATCCACTTCAGTAAGATGAAGAAGGTTAATTAACTTAAATAAGTGAAGTAAATGACTGGAAGAAACTCAATATCGATTGCTAGATGTGTTAAAACAAGAATATCGACTTTGTACCTAAATATAAGAAGTGGAATTCTTCCAAATGCACTGCCGTTATGGCTTTATATCCACTTCAGTAAGATGAAGGAGGCTAATTAACTTAAATAAGTAAAGTAAATGATTTGAAGAAACTCAATATCGATTGCTAAATGTAAGATAAAGAGGGTTAATTAACTTAAATAAGTGAAGAAAATGATTTGAAGAAACTCAATATCGATTGCTAAATGTGTATTTACAAGAATATCGACTTTATACCTAAACATAAGAAGGTGGAATTCTTCCAAATGCACTGCCGTTATATGGCTTTATATCCACTTCGGTAAGATAAAGAAGGTTAATTAACTTAAATAAGTGAAGAAAATGATTTGAAGAAACTCAATATCGATTGCTAAATGTGTATATACAAGAATATCGACTTTATACCTAAACATAAGAAGGTGGAATTTTTCCAAATGCACTGCCGTTATGGCGTTATATCCACTTCAGTAAGATAAAGAAGGTTAATTAACTTAAATAAGTGAAGGAAAATGATTTGAAGAAACTCAATAACGATTGCTAAATGTGTATATACAAGAATATCGACTTTATAGCTAAATATAAGAAGGTGGAATTCTTCCAAATGCACTGCCGTTATGGCTTTATATCCACTTCAGTAAGATGAAGAAGGTTAATTAACTTAAATAAGTGAAGAAAATGATTTGAAGAAACTCAATATCGATTGCTTAATGTGTATATACAAGAATATCGACTTTATACCTAAATATAAGAAGGTGGAATTCTTCCAAATGCACTGCCGTTATGGCTTTATATCCACTTCAGTAAGATAAAGAAGGTTAATTAACTTAAATAAGTGAAGGAAATGATTTGAAGAAACTCAATATCGATTGCTAAATGTGTATATACAAGAATATCGACTTTATACCTAAATATAAGAAGGTGGAATTCTTCCAAATGCACTGCCGTTATGGCTTTATATCCACTTCAGTAAGATAAAGAAGGTTAATTAACTTAAATAAGTGAAAAATGATTTGAAGAAACTCAATATCGATTGCTAAATGTGTACTTACAAGAATATCGACTTTACACCTAAACATAAGGAGGTGGAATTCTTCCAAATGCACTGCCGTTATGGCGTTATATCCACTTCAGTAAGATGAAGAAGGTTAATTAACTTAAATAAGTGAAGTAACTGTTTGGAAGAAACTCAATATCGATTACTAGATGTGTATATACAAGATTATCGACTTTTTACCTAAATATAAGATTATGGATTTTTTCCAAATGCACTGCCGTTATGGCTTTATATCCACTTCAGTAAGATAAAGAAAGTTAACTAACTTAAATAAGTGAAGAAAATGATTTGAAGAAACTCAATATCGATTGCTAAATGTGTATATACAAGAATATCGACTTTATACCTAAATATAAGAAGGTGGAATTTTTTCCAAATGCACTATCGATTGTTATGGCGTTATATCCACTTCAGTAAGATGAAGAAGGTTAATTAACTTAAATAAGTGAAGGAAATGATTTGAAGAAACTCAATATCGATTGCTAAATGTGTATATACAAGAATATCGACTTTATACCTAAATATAAGAAGGTGGAATTCTTCCAAATGCACTGCCGTTATGGCTTTATATCCACTTCAGTAAGATGAAGAAGGTTAATTAACTTAAATAAGTGAAGGAAATGATTTGAAGAAACTCAATATCGATTGCTAAATCTGTATATACAAGAATATCGACTTTATACCTAAATATAAGAAAGTGGAATTCTTCCAAATGCACTGCCGTTATGGCTTTATATCCACTTCAGTAAGATAAAGAAGGTTAATTAACTTAAATAAGTGAAGAAAATGATTTGAAGAAACTCAATATCGATTGCTAAATGTGTATATACAAGAATATCGACTTTATACCTAAATATAAGAAGGTGGAATTCTTCCAAATGCACTGCCGTTATGGCTTTATATCCACTTCAGTAAGATGAAGAAGGTTAATTAACTTAAATAAGTGAAGAAAATGATTTGAAGAAACTCAATATCGATTGCTAAATGTGTATATACAAGAATATCGACTTTATACCTAAATATAAGAAGGTGGAATTCTTCCAAATGCACTGCCGTTATGGCTTTATATCCACTTCAGTAAGATGAAGAAGGTTAATTAACTTAAATAAGTGAAGGAAATGATTTGAAGAAACTCAATATCGATTGCTAAATGTGTATATACAAGAATATCGACTTTATACCTAAATATAAGAAGGTGGAATTCTTCCAAATGCACTGCCGTTATGGCTTTATATCCACTTCAGTAAGATGAAGAAGGTTAATTAACTTAAATAAGTGAAGGAAATGATTTGAAGAAACTCAATATCGATTGCTAAATGTGTATATACAAGAATATCGACTTTATACCTAAATATAAGAAGGTGGAATTCTTCAAAATGCACTGCCGTTATGGCTTTATATCCACTTCAGTAAGATAAAGAAGGTTAATTAACTTAAATAAGTGAAGAAAATGATTTGAAGAAACTCAATATCGATTGCTAAATGTGTATATACAAGAATATCGACTTTATAGCTAAATATAAGAAGGTGGAATTCTTCCAAATGCACTGCCGTTATGGCGTTATATCCACTTCAGTAAGATAAAGAAGGTTAATTAACTTAAATAAGTGAAGAAAATGATTTGAAGAAACTCAATATCGATTGCTAAATGTGTATATGCAAGAATATCGACTTTACACCTAGACATAAGAAGGTGGAATTCTTCCAAATGCACTGCCGTTATGGCTTTATATCCAATTCAGTAAGATGAAGAAGGTTAATTAACTTAAATAAGTGAAGAAAATGATTTGAAGAAACTCAATATCGATTGCTAAATGTGTATATACAAGAATATCGACTTTGTACCTAAATATAAGAAGGTGGAATTCTTCCAAATGCACTGCCGTTATGGCTTTATATCCACTTCAGTAAGATGAAGAAGGTTAATTAACTTAAATAAGTGAAGAAATGATTTGAAGAAACTCAATATCGATTGCTAAATGTGTATATACAAGAATATCGACTTTATACCTAAATATAAGAAGGTGGAATTCTTCCAAATGCACTGCCGTTATGGCGTTATATCCACTTCAGTAAGATAAAGAAGGTTAATTAACTTAAATAAGTGAAGAAAATGATTTGAAGAAACTCAATATCGATTGCTAAATGTGTATATACAAAAATATCGACTTTATACCTAAATATAAGAAGGTGGAATTCTTCCAAATGCACTGCCGTTATGGTTTTATATCCACTTCAGTAAGATAAAGAAGGTTAATTAACTTAAATAAGTGAAGAAAATGATTTGAAGAAACTCAATATTGATTGCTAAATGTATATATACAAGAATATCGACTTTATAGCTAAATATAAGAAGGTGGAATTCTTCCAAATGCACTGCCGTTATGGCTTTATATCCACTTCAGTAAGATGAAGAATGTTAATTAACTTAAATAAGTGAAGAAAATGATTTGAAGAAACTCAATATCGATTGCTAAATGTGTATATAGAAGAATATCTACTTTATACCTAAATATAAGAAGGTCGAATTCTTCCAAATGCACTGCCGTTATGGCTTTATATCCACTTCACTAAGATGAAGAATGTTAATTAACTTAAATAAGTGAAGAAAATGATTTGAAGAAACTCAATATTGATTGCTAAATGTGTATATACAAGAATATCGTCTTTATAACTAAATATAAGAAGGTGGAATTCTTCCAAATGCACTGCCGTTATGGCTTTATATCCACTTCAGTAAGATAAAGAACGTTAGTTAACTTAAATATGAGAAGAAAATGATTTGAAGAAACTCAATATCGATTGCTAAATGTGTATATACAAGAATATCGACTTTATACCTAAATATAAGAAGGTGGAATTCTTCCAAATGCACTGCCGTTATGGCTTTATATCCACTTCAGTAAGATAAAGAAGGTTAATTAACTTAAATAAGTGAAGAAAATGATTTGAAGAAACTCAATATCGATTGCTAAATGTGTATATACAAGAATATCGACTTTATACCTAAATATAAGAAGGTGGAATTCTTCCAAATGCACTGCCGTTATGGCTTTATATCCACTTCAGTAAGATGAAGAAGGTTAATTAACTTAAATAAGTGAAGAAAATGATTTGAAGAAACTCAATATTGATTGCTTAATGTGTATATACAAGAATATCGACTTTGTAGCTAAATATAAGAAGGTGGAATTCTTCCAAATGCACTGCCGTTATGGCTTTATATCCACTTCAGTAAGATAAAGAAGGTTAATTAACTTAAATAAGTGAAGAAAATGATTTGAAGAAACTCAATATCGATTGCTAAATGTGTATATACAAGAATATCGACTTTATAGCTAAATATAAGAAGGTGGAATTCTTCCAAATGCACTGCCGTTATGGCGTTATATCCACTTCAGTAAGATAAAAGAAGGTTAATTAACTTAAAGAAGTGAAGGAAATGATTTGAAGAAACTCAATATCGATTGTATATACAAGAATATCGACTTTATACCTAAATATAAGAAGGTGGAATTCTTCCAAATGCACTGCCGTTATGGCTTTATATCCACTTCAGTAAGATGAAGAATGTTAATTAACTTAAATAAGTGAAGGAAAATGATTTGAAGAAACTCAATATCGATTGCTAAATGTGTATATAGAAGAATATCGACTTTATACCTAAATATAAGAAGGTGGAATTCTTCCAAATGCACTGCCGTTATGGTTTTATATCCACTTCAGTAAGATAAAGAATGTTAATTAACTTAAATAAGTGAAGGAAATGATTTGAAGAAACTCAATATCGAATGCTAAGTCTGTATATACAAGAATATCGACTTTATACCTAAATATAAGAAAGTGGAATTTTTCCAAATGCACTGCCGTTATGGCGTTATATCCACTTCAGTAAGATAAAGAAGGTTAATTAACTTAAATAAGTGAAAGAAAATGATTTGAAGAAACTCAATATCGATTGCTAAATGTGTATATACAAGAATATCGACTTTATACCTAAACATAAGAAGGTGGAATTCTTCCAAATGCACTGCCGTTATGGCTTTATATCCACTTCAGTAAGATAAAGAAGGTTAATTAACTTAAATAAGTGAAAGAAATGATTTGAAGAAACTCAATATCGATTGCTAAATGTGTATATACAAGAATATCGACTTTATACCTAAATATAAGAAGGTGGAATTCTTCCAAATGCACTGCCGTTATGGCTTTATATCCACTTCAGTAAGATAAAGAAGGTTAATTAACTTAAATAAGTGAAGAAAATGATTTGAAGAAACTCAATATCGATTGCTAAATGTGTATATACAAGAATATCGACTTTATACCTAAACATAAGAAGGTGGAATTCTTCCAAATGCACTGCCGTTATGGCGTTATATCCACTTCAGTAAGATGAAGAAGGTTAATTAACTTAAATAAGTGAAGAAAATGATTTGAAGAAACTCAATATTGATTGCTAAATGTGTATATACAAGAATATCGACTTTATACCTAAATATAAGAAGGTGAAATTCTTCCAAATGCACTGCCGTTATGGCTTTATATCCACTTCAGTAAGATAAAGAAGGTTAATTAACTTAAATAAGTGAAGAAAATGATTTGAAGAAACTCAATATCGATTGCTAAATGTGTATTTACAAGAATATCGACTTTATACCTAAATATAAGAAGGTGGAATTCTTCCAAATGCACTGCCGTTATGGCGTTATATCCACCCCAGTAAGATAAAAAAGGTTAATTAACTTAAATAAGTGAAAGAAATGATTTGAAGAAACTCAATATCGATTGCTAAATGTGTATATACAAGAATATCGACTTTAAAGCTGAACATAAGAAGGTGGATTTCTTCCAAATGCACTGCCGTTATGGCGTTATATCCACTTCAGTAAGATAAAGAAGGTTAATTAACTTAAATAAGTGAAGAAAATGATTTGAAGAAACTCAATATTGATTGCTGAATGTGTATAACAAGAATATCGACTTTATAGCTAAATATAAGAAGGTGGAATTCTTCCAAATACACTGCCGTTATGGCTTTATATCCACTTCAGTAAGAGGAAGAAGGTTAGTTAACTTAAAGAAGTCAATAAAATGATTTGAAGAAACTCAGTATCGATTGCTAAATGTATATACAAGAATATCGACTTTATAACTAAATATAAGAAGGTGGAATTCTTCCAAATGCACTGCCGTTATGGTTTTATATCCACTTCAGTAAGATAAAAAGAGGGTTAATTAACTTAAATAAGTGAAGAAAATGATTTGAAGAAAACTCAATATCGATTGCTAAGTGTGTATATACAAGAATACCGACTTTACTCCTAAATATAAGAAGGTGGAATTCTTCCAAATGCACTGCCGTTATGGCTTTATATCCACTTCAGTAAGATGAAGAAGGTTAATTAACTTAAATAAGTGAAGAAAATGATTTGAAGAAACTCAATATTGATTGCTAAATGTGTATATACAAGAATATCGACTTTAAAGCTGAACATAAGAAGGTGGATTTCTTCCAAATGCACTGCCGTTATGGCTTTATATCCACTTCAGTAAGACGAAGAAGGTTAATTAACTTAAATAAGTGAAGAAAATGATTTGAAGAAACTCAATATCGATTGCCAAATGTGTACATACAAGACAATCGACTTTATATATGAACATAAGAAGGTGGAATTCTTCCAAATGCACTGCCGTTATGGCTTTATATCCACTTCAGTAAGATAAAGAAGGTTAATTAACTTAAATAAGTGAAGAAAATGATTTGAAGAAACTCAATATTGATTGCTAAATGTGTATATACAAGAATATCGACTTTATAGCTAAACATAAGAAGGTGGAATTCTTCCAAATGCACTGCCGTTATGGCGTTATATCCACTTCAGTAAGATGAAGAACGTTAATTAACTTAAATAAGTGAAGTAAATGATTGGAAGAAACTCAATATCGATTGCTAGATGTGTATATACAAGAATATCGACTTTATACCTAAACATAAGAAGGTGGAATTCTTCCAAATGCACTGCCGTTATGGCTTTATATCCACTTCAGTAAGATAAAGTAGGTTAATTAACTTAAATAAGTGAAGAAAATGATTTGAAGAAACTCAATATCGATTGCTTAATGTGTATATACAAGAATAGCGACTTTGTTCCTAAATAAAAGAAGGTGGAATTCTTCCAAATGCACTGCCGTTATGGCTTTATATCCACTTCAGTAAGATAAAGAAGGTTAATTAACTTAAATAAGTGAAGAAAATGATTTGAAGAAACTCAATATCGATTGCTAAATGTGTGTATACAAGAATATCGACTTTATAGCTAAATATAAGAAGGTGGAATTCTTCCAAATGCACTGCCGTTATGGCTTTATATCCACTTCAGTAAGATAAAGAAGGTTAATTAACTTAAATAAGTGAAGGAGATGAATTGACGAAACTCAATATCGATTGCTTAATGTGTATACACAAGAATATCGACTTTATACCTAAACATAAGAAGGTGGAATTCTTCCAAATGCACTTCCGTTATGGCTTTATATCCACTTCAGTAAGATAAAGAAGGTTAATTAACTTAAATAGTGAAGAAAATGATTTGAAGAAACTCAATATCGATTGCTAAATGTGTATATACAAGAATATCGACTTTATGCCTAAATATAAGAAGGTGGAATTCTTCCAAATGCACTGCCGTTATGGCTTTATATCCACTTCAGTAAGATGAAGAAAGGTTTATTAACTTAAATAAGTGAAGAAAATGATTTGAAGAAACTCAAAATCGATTGCTAAATGTGTATATACAAGAATATCGACTTTATACCTAAATATAAGAAGGTGGAATTCTTCCAAATGCACTGCCGTTATGGCTTTATATCCACTTCAGTAAGATAAAGAAGGTTAATTAACTTAAATAAGTGAAGAACATGATTTGAAGAAACTCAATATTGATTGCTAAATGTGTATAACAAGAATATCGACTTTATAGCTAAATATAAGAAGGTGGAATTCTTCCAAATGCACTGCCGTTATAGCGTTATATCCACTTCAGTAAGATGAAGATTGTTAATTAACTTAAATAAGTGAAGCAAATGATTTGAAGAAACTCAATATCGATTGCTAAATGTGTATTTACAAGAATATCGACTTTATACCTAAACATAAGAAGGTGGAATTTTTCCAAATGCACTGCCGTTTCTTTAAATATACACTTCAGTAGGTTAAAGAAGGTTCAACTTTAAATAAGTGAAGTAATGATTTGAAGAAACTCAATGTATATACAAGAATATCGACTTTATACCTAAATATAAGAAGGTGGAATTCTTCCAAATGCACTGCCGTTATGGCTTTATATCCACTTCAGTAAGATAAAGAATGTTAATTAACTTAAATAAGTGAAGGAAATGATTTGAAGAAACTCAATATCGATTGCTAAATGTGTATATACAAGAATATCGAATTTATGCCTAAATATAAGAAGGTGGAATTCTTCCAAATGCACTGCCGTTATGGCTTTATATCCACTTCAGTAAGATAAAGAAGGTTAATTAACTTAAATAAGTGAAGAAAATGATTTGAAGAAACTCAATATCGAATGCTAAGTCTGTATATACAAGAATATCGACTTTATACCTAAATATAAGAAAGTGGAATTCTTCCAAATGCACTGCCGTTATGGCGTTATATCCACTTCAGTAAGATAAAGAAGGTTAATTAACTTAAATAAGTGAAGGACTAATGATTTGAAGAAACTCAATATTGATTGCTAAATGTGTATATACAAGAATATCGACTTTATACCTAAATATAAGAAGGTGGAATTCTTCCAAATGCACTGCCGTTATGCCTTTATATCCACTTCGGTAAGATAAAGAAGGTTAATTAACTTAAATAAGTGAAGTAAATGATTTAGAGAAACTCAATATCAATTGCTAAATTTGCAGTAAGATAAAGAAGGTTAATTAACTTAAATAAGTGAAGAAAATGATTTGAAGAAACTCAATATCGATTGCTAAATGTGTATATACAAGAATATCGACTTTATACCTAAATATAAGAAGGTGGAATTCTTCCAAATGCACTGCCGTTATGGCTTTATATCCACTTCGGTAAGATAAAGAAGGTTAATTAACTTAAATAAGTGAAAAAAATGATTTGAAGAAACTCAATATTGATTGCTAAATGTGTATATACAAGAATATCGACTTTATAGCTAAATATAAGAAGGTGGAATTCTTCCAAATGCACTGCCGTTATGGCGTTATATCCACTTCAGTAAGATGAAGATTGTTAATTAACTTAAATTAGTGAAGTAAATGATTTGAAGAAACTCAATATCGATTGCTAAATATGTATATACAAGAAAATCGACTTTATACCTAAATATAAGATTGCGGAATTCTTCCAAATGCACTGCCGTTATGGCTTTATATCCACTTCAGTAAGATAAAGAAGGTTAATTAACTTAAATAAGTGAAGAAAATGATTTGAAGAAACTCAATATCGATTGCTAGATGTGTATATACAAGAATATCGACTTTATACCTAAATATAAGAAGGTGGAATTCTTCCAAATGCACTGCCGTTATGGCTTTATATCCACTTCAGTAAGATGAAGAAGGTTAATTAACTTAAATAAGTGAAGAAAATGATTTGAAGAAACTCAATATCGATTGCTAAATGTGTATATACAAGAATATCGACTTTATACCTAAACATAAGAAGGTGGAATTCTTCCAAATGCACTGCCGTTATGGCTTTATATCCACTTCAGTAAGATAAAGAAGGTTAATTAACTTAAATAAGTGAAGAAAATGATTTGAAGAAACTCAATATCGATTGCTAAATGTGTATATACAAGAATATCGACTTTATACCTAAACATAAGAAGGTGGAATTCTTCCAAATGCACTGCCGTTATGGCTTTATATTTACTTCAGTAAGATGAAGAAGGTTAATTAACTTAAATAAGTGAAGGAAATGATTTGAAGAAACTCAATAACGATTGCCTAATGTGTATATACAAGAATATCGACTTTATAGCTAAA
>NW_026094369.1:0-5184 GCF_024586455.1 Bactrocera neohumeralis | reverse complement strand
TTCTTTCTTAAGATAAGGTTTCAACTAAAATACGTATTTTTTTCTTTTTAGATGATCCTGTAAAGAGTTATCCTGCCCGTGGAGTCACCGGAAATGGCATAGCAATGGAATTTCAGAATTTCGATCCTCCGGGTCACTTGTACCGCCAATATTGATGAATTATCTTAATGAACTTGAAAAAATGTTATAATAACAGTGCATATTTGTGTTTAGAATGAATAAAATTCAGTGTTTGTTTTAAATCTTCGATCGACAAAAAATGTATTCCATTGCGATGATTGTTGACTTGTTTGCATGACAAACTCGGTAGTTATAATGCTCTCCATGAATGTGGGATCGGAATTCGCATAATCAAGCATGTACAAGAGACCTTTTTACGGTTCTGTTTTTTTTATACTCTCGCAACAAAGTTGCTAAGAGAGTATTATAGCTTTGTTCACATAACGGTTGTTTGTAAGTCCTAAAACTAAAGAGTCTGATATAGGGTTATATATACCAAAGTGATCAGGGTGACGAGTAGAGTTGAAATCCGGATGTCTGTCTGTCCGTCCGTCCGTCTGTCCGTCCGTGCAAGCTGTACCTTGAGTAAAAATTGAGATATCATGATGAAACTTGGTACACGTATTCCTTGGCTCCATAAGAAGGTTAAGTTCGAAGATGGGAAAAATCGGCCCACTGCCACGCCCACAAAATGGCGGAAACCGAAAGGCTATAAAGTGTCATAACTAAGCCATAAATAAAGATATTAAAGTGAAATTTGGCACAAAGGATCGCATTAGGAGGGGCATATTGGGACGCTAATTTTTTGTGGAAAAGAGGGCGTGGCCCCGCCCCCTAATAAGTTTTTTGTACATATCTCGGAAACTACTATAGCTATGTCAACCAAAGTCTACAGAGTCGTTTTCTTCAGGCATTTCCATATACAGTTCAAAAATGGAAGAAATCGGATAATAACCACCCACCTCCCATACAAAGGTTATGTTGAAAATCACTAAAAGTGCGTTAACCGACTAACAAAAAACGTCAGAAACACTAAATTTTACGGAAGAAATTGCAAAAGGAAGCTGCACCCAGGCTTTTTTAAAAATTGAAAATGGGCGTGGCCTCGTCCACTTATGGACCAAAAACCATATCTCAGGAACTACTCGACCGATTTCAATGAAATTCGGTATATAATATTTTCTTAACACCCTGATGACATGTACGAAATATGGGTGAAATCGGTTCATAACCACGCCTTCTTCCAATATAACGCTATTTTGAATTCCATCTGATGCCTTTTCTGTATAATACGAGTATAAACATTAGGAACCAATGATGATAGCGGAATAAAACTTTACAAAAATACGGTATTTGAAAAATATGTAAATGACGAATAATGAAATCTCGATTATCACTTTATCATGCGAGAGTATAAAATGTTCGGTGAAACCCGAACTTAGCCCTTCCTTACTTGTTTAATTATTGTGTTCTTCCTTACATAAGTGAATATCAACAGGATAATTAGCTAACAAGTGTAAGAAACTACGAGATAGAGTCCTTCACTCGTCTGTTTTGTTTTTGAAACACTAATCGAATTTTGACAGCTTAACTAAAACTATGTTGATTTATGATGAATAAATAATATAACGCCAAGTCTGTTACTCTCGGTAAATATTTCGCAAGGCTCCTTCCACTGTAATTTATCATCTGAGTAATAGTAAGAGGTGTACGCAGCGATTATTTTTATCGGAAAATGCAGAAAGGCAATTTTCTCACAACTCCAGCGCTTACCTACTTAGCACACGTTAGTTTATGCATATGTTTATACACATGCACATATCATATAGAAGTACACATAAACCCCTGTGGACATCATTAAATTGACATTTAAAACTCATCACCAATAACATCATTAAGTATGATAAATGATTGGCACGCGTGTACAAGGCTCTTGCGCTGTTGTATTTATTCAACGTGTTGCCGTCACATTTAAGGCCACTTTGTAGCAACATTCAAATGTAATTAAGGCGAGCATTGGTATTCACACGAAAAATGCATAATTTTATTGGAAGCGGTAAGGAAAGTGGATTTTCGGCAATTTATTATACCAATGTTATTTGAGAGAAACTCTTACGGATATACTTCATGCCAAAAGAGCGACAAATATGTATACAGCATACTAATACTGGCTTGTAAACTTCTATATAAACTGATAAAATATGATTAAATAATAGAAAAACTAGTTAGATAATATTTAAAATATGCAGAAATTTATACAAATCAAGGAAGTTATCGATATGTTCGGGCATAACCGAAGATTTCATACTCTTCCAACTTGCCAGGACTAAAGCCAGGGAAATACCTCAAGGTGCAGAACGTCAAACAGACGTTCCGAATCCAAACAGTTTAATTATACACAACTCTTACACTGGCCCCCATATTTGGCATTTTTATCAGGTTTAGGCACAAAGATACACTGTTATGATTTCTCATTTTGACACATGTTGGCCGATGTATGCGGTATAAAAGAAACCTGGAAATTGGATATATTTTTGTCTGCTGCCCGTTAACTTCCCAAAAACTAGTTCTTGCGCTGTCGCAAGATCTCTCTACCTAAAGTGAATAATAAGAGGCCCAGCAATTCTCAGCTCTCCGCCACCATTAATACTATTTTTTTCTAGTTTTTCCAGAACCTACGCCAATATTTGTGATTTTATTAAAAAAAAAAAATTAATCGCAATTTACATTAATCCTAACCTTGTATTTGTGACTACTTCATTAAATCCTTAATTCCAACAAGATGTACTATATTATTCTACCACTTCTTCTTCTTTACAGGCGTAGGCACCGCTAGCCGAGTTAACAACAGCGCGCCAGTCGTTTCTTCTTTTCGCTACGTGGCGCGAATTGGATATTCCAAGCGAAGCCAGGTACTTTTCCACTTGGTCCTTCCAACGGAGTGGAGGTCCTCCTCTTCCTCTGCTTTCCCCGGCCGGCAGTGCGTCGAATATTTTCAGGCTGGAGTGTTTTCGTCCATTCGGACAACATGACCTAATCCAGCGAAGCCACTGTCTTTCTTCTGAACTATGTCCAATGTCGTCGTATATCTCCTTCAACTCACCGTTCCATCGAATGCGATAATCGCCGTAGCCAACGCGCAAAAACCATAAATATTCATCGCAGTCAATGTTGCCCATGCCTGCACCATAAAGCAGGACGACTCATCGAGTGACTTATAGTCAGAGTTTGCCTTAGCTCGTCCGATGAAGCACCTCTCGGCAAGAGATGTCCTCCGTGGGATTTCGAAGCGTTTGTTGTTGTTGGTGTATATGCTGGTTCCAAAATAAACACAATTATCTACAACCTCTACAGCAAACGGCTCGGAAGGTCCTGATACTGATGAATTTTTTGTTGCTCATACGTCCTTCCTAAATAGACGCATTATTTTTGCATCTAAACTAAATTCCAGACTGTCAACGGCTGTCGAAAGCAGTTTTGAAATCGACGAGGTGGTGGTGTGTGATTTTCTTTCTGGTGCTTTTCCAAGATTTGGCGCATGGTGAGTATCTGGTCGGTTGTTGATTTGCCAGGTCTGAAGCCACACTGATAAGTTCCAATCAGTTTGTTGACGGTGGGCTTTAATCTTTCACACAATACGCTCGATAGAACCTTATATGCGATGTTGAGGAGGCTAATCCCACGGTAGTTGGCGCAGATTGTGGGGTCTCCTTTTTTTATGGATTGCAGATAGCGTTTAATTTAATCGTTGGGCATGCTTTTTCGTTCGACCATATTTTTACAAAGAAGCTGATGCATGCTCCTTATCAGTTCTTCGCCGCCGTGTTTGAATAGCTCGGCCGGCAATCCATCGGCCCCCGCCGCTTTGTTGTTCTTCAGGCGGGCAATTGCTCTTCGAACTTCATCATGGTTGGAATGGAACGTCTGCTCCATCGTCATCGATTGGGGAATCGGGTTCTCCTTCTCCTGGTGTTGTGCGTTCACTGCCATTCAGCAGGCTGGAGAAGTGTTCCCTCCATAATTTAAGTATGCTCTGGGCATCAGTGACTAGATCTATGTCAGCTCGACATACTTATCATTTATATACATAATTTATAGGGTCTCGGGTCCTTCCCCATGCTGGAGTGTTACAAATTTCAAAACTTAATATACCTATTTCAGGGTATAAAAATCTGTGTGAAACTCAGTAATTCTACGAGAGACGTTTGATATGATCAAGCAGGGCTTAACAGATATTGTTTTAGCAAGAGTTTCATCAAGGCATTGTCCACCATGAATCTGTTCCTCTTGGACAAACCAACTCAACTCAAGTTTAGGGAGGTCCACGGGAGACTCAACGAAGGGTTAATCGGGTCCACAAGACATGCAGCCTATTGGAAGTTGCACCACGTCTACGCCTCAGCTCACACCTTTGTTTGTGAACAGATGTCTTGTACTGGAAAGTAAAGAATTATATGGAGTTTAAAAATGTGTTGGGTGGGAATTGGGCGTGGTTATTGCCCGATTTCCCTCATTTTCAAACACGTTCAAAATTTTATCGAAATAGGTCAGTCGAGTCTCGAGATATGATTTTACCTAAATGTTGTCCAAATTTTTCCACGATCCCAATAAAGCCTTGTCATATCATCCCGGCGTTCAATTTTTACGTTTCGGGCGTATTTAGTTATAGATTTAGCGCGCTTAAGTAGTTTTGAGCAGTACCGTTATACGCGAAGTGAGCGGGGTTATCTTCCGTTTTCATCCACTTTCTCACATCGGTATAGGAGTTTTGTAATATTTGTGACGAACTGAATTTGGTTGTTGTAGGCTTAAGTGGCTTTGGAGATATACATACACATTAAATATAATAGAGAGAAGGCCACGCCTACTTTTTCAAAATTTTTTGTTCACATGTGCCCTTTGCTACTGCGATCAACTGTGCCAAATTACAATTTTATATTTTAATATAGGGCTTCGGTATTGCCCTTTATATGTTTTCGGTTAATGGCGATTTGTGGGCGTGGCAGTAGTCTGATTACGCCCAGCTAAGTTTCATCAAGATATCTTATTTTTGCTCAAGTTACATCGTGTACGACTGACCGACGGTCAGGCAGAGTCAACAGGAGTTCAACTTTTCTCATCAGCCTGATCATTTATATATATCAACCTTATCATCTCGTTTAGATTTGGCAATATGTCCCGTTA
>NW_026094368.1:0-4842 GCF_024586455.1 Bactrocera neohumeralis | reverse complement strand
TAAAATAGATAAATTTGAGCGCTGATTACCCTCCATAAACTAAAATCAGGACATTGGACTCAGCATTCATTATTAGAAAAATTTTCGACCGAATGACCTCCAGCACGCAGTGAGGAAAATAAAAGCCGGGGAGTTTGCACGAAGACCGTGAAGAAAATCAATATATTTATTGCGGAAACTTCGGGAGCAGATAATTCCAGTTGGGGGCCGGTCGATTCCAAACGTGTGATATCAAAAGGGTTTAAACTTTAAAATAAATTTCGAAGAAGTTTTAAATTTATAATAAATATTTTTTTGTTTCAGTTTGGGGACCCAAAAGTAGGGAAAATCAAAAGGGGCCCCCTTTTTAAAAAATTTCCCTTCTATAAATATTTTCCTCATAAACCAAATTACATATGTAGTTTGTTTCCTTTTCAGAACTTTTCCCATTATGTTCGGTTTCCCTAAAGGGAATCCCTTCAACAAAATAAAAAAACTTTCCCTTCCGAATTTTGATTTGATGATAAAATGAGAGCAATTTTAAATAGCATAGCTCAACAAGTTTCTTCCATGCCAAATTTCGAGAAGATATCTCGTAAAAAAAAAAAAAGGTTTTTAATTTGTACCCTGCCGCTCTAAACATTTTTTAAACAGTTACCTTATTTTTTTTTAAAAAGAAATTGTGGTCATTTAAAGGGGGCTTTTGATTTGGGAACCTTTTGGGAAAATTCGGCTGGGTTTTGGGTTTTTAAAGTCACGGGGCCGGCACGGGGCCTTTAAGTTTTTTCCCCATGGTTTGAGATGTAAGCAGATATGTAGAATTTTTTTTAAATTATACTGGGGGAAATTTTTAAAAACCAGGGTTTAGAAAATTGATTGGTTAATAATTTTAAAATTTAGCATGAGTCTTTTGGGACCAAAGGTCTTTTAATTAAAAAAAGTTTTTTAAAACGTGGATAAGGCGGGAACAGTTTTTTGTCAATCGAAATAAAAACCGATTTTTTTAGCAACAAAGGAAGCGAGATTGAGGCCAATTTTTGGGGAAAAAGGGAAAAATACCTTTTTCTTTTTGTTCGCTTTCGGTCAAAAGAGTTTTAAAAATTTTTTTTAAATTTCGGCGAATAGAGTTATGTTTATACAAGCTTTTGGAATTTAAAATTACATATACCTTATAAAATTTCTACCCAGTGTACAACACTGTGCAGCGACACCGACCGACCTACAAAGCACGCATTAGTGACGGAGGACCGTGAGTCTGGCAGACGAACAAGAAGTTCGCGAATCCCTAAATCTTCGTTTTGGATTTGGGCAACAAAGGCGAATTTAAATAGCACTGGCAACAGTCGAGGCTACAATGCCAACAACAGCAACAATAAAAGGCAGCAAATAAACATATTAAAGCAACCATAATAATGCTGCAATTGTATGCACCACACGTTGCTTCCCAAACGAAAAGAAAAAGTTTTAAAACCCCAAAAAAAGCAAAAATATTGAAAAAAAAAATCAAAAAAAAGGGTACGATTAATTTTGGGAATACTGGAAAAGGCAAATACGCCTTGAAACACACATACGTACATTTTTTTGAAATTTTTTCCCTTTTTTGTTGCGCTGGCTAACTTTTTTTTACTATTTCGTTGCTTTATATTTATTTTTTGGCCCCTACTATTTGTTGTTGTTCTTGTTCCGTTTTTTGGGCCTTTTGTTTGTTGGGGCATTTGCAAATAACTTTTAAAAAGAATTTGCAACTTTTTAAAGCCGTAAGGAAACACATTTACATTTTTTGTTGAAGCTGGCTTATACATTAGGGTAGTCCTTAGATAAACAATTTACATACATTTTTGGACAATAATTTGATCCCTTTGAAATCTTTTTTAACCACTTTTTTTTATCATTGGGATAGCCATTGAAAGAAATTTATGAAGAATATTTATAAACTTTTAACGGGGAACCCCTTAAAAGTATGTTTGTTAGTTTTTAATGGCCCTTAACGCTGGGGATTTTACATACATAAACATATTTTCCAAAATATTCTTGACTTTCAGTTTCACAGCTGGTTTTGGGAAAAAAAGGGAAGATTATTAATGGTCTCCGATAAGCTTCAAATGTAAGGGCAACACTTTTTTGTTGAATTGGAAAAAACCCTTTCCAAGAAGTTTTCAATTCCTAATCGTTAAAAAAAATAAGAAATTGTTTTTTTATCACCTTAAATAGCTGTAATATGGAAATATAAGGTCTGTCGCAAAAGAAAAAAAATATAACGGGTTTTGGGGGGACCTAATGGTGGGTAAAATGAAATAAAAAGTTTGATCTTTTTTTTGGGACATTTCGAAAAAAATTTTAAGAAAAGGGATAACTACAATCGATGTTATCGATAAAAAAGTGACAGCAGCCTTTGGTCATCGGTCGTAAAATGCATTTTGAAAAAAAGAGAAAAAATTTTAAATTTTAATGAGAAAAAAGGGATGGTGATCAGTGCCTATGCCGGGAATGCATGAGAGTTTAAGCGATTCCAAGAAAAATCGGGAGGACCTCTGTGACGATCAGAAGTCGGTCGTTTTTCCCCCCAAATCAAAATAAAGACAATGCTGGGCGACCGGGTTCCGAGGGTATTGTCCCACCTGGCCAAACGATTAATGCTGTATTTACCTTGGGGTTATGGGAAAGGGCAAGGGCATCAACCAGCTGGGCAGCGGCACCTTCCCAAAAGGGGCCGGACATTCCAGGGTGCATGCCCCAAATTGTCCTTATTTCTTTATTTGGGCGTCATCAAAAAGGGGGGCTCTCATCCGAGGTTGGGTTTTTACCGTTCATTGGGGGAGGCTTTTTTCGTGGCGGGTCCCAAACCCAGCGCACAACCCATGAGGGGATGTTTCGCCTTCTCACTTTTAGCTCACCTTCGAACGGGGGTGGCCCCCCTTTAAAAGAGGATACTTGGTCAAAGACCGGGAAATCGGAAACTGCTTGGGGTCATATGTAAAAAAAATCGTTTCTGGGCCCCCCCAAGTGAATGGCGATCGAGAACCTTTCCCCACTTGCGTGAACTTCACACATGACCCCCTCCCCGTTTAGCAACATGAAGAGCTCCGTCAGAATCGGGGAAAGGGCCTCTCCGAGCCGTTCGAAAACCCCAAACGAGGTTTCAGACAAGGCGTTTCCCCCTATCTGTGATTTTTTTCAACCTGCTTCTGGAGAAAATGTTCAGGCGAATTTGTAGAGAAGGACATTTATAAGAGGTAACTGCTGGGTTTGATGAATTTTAACATCGGCCCCTTTCCCCCCCCGTTAGTTCTGCTTTCTCCAGACTGGCAAGGAAGAAAAACAAATGGGTCGGGCGGAACGGGGGAAGACAAAATATCCCTGTCATCAAAAAAAAAGTCACCCCACGGCCTCACGTCACTTTAAGCGACTTTGAAGTTGTAGATAATTTCGTCTTTTAGAAACCAGTATTAACACCACCAACAATGTCAGCCTAAATCCAACGCAGATTGTTTTTGCCAACAGGGTACTTCGAGGGGAGGCATTAAAAAGAAAGTCCTCTCGGGGAGCGCCAAATCTATAAGTGCTCATAATTCCGTCCTGCTATATGGTGCAGAGGTTTGACGATGCAAAACGAGAGTCGACATTGCGAGTTTCGAGAAAAAATTTTTGGAAAAAAGGTCCTTTGCGCGTTCCCGGCAAATCGCATTCGATGGAACGATGAGCAGTACGAGATATACGACGACATTGACATAGTTCAGCGAATTAAAAGACAGCGGCTACGCTGGCTAGGTCATGTTGTCCGAGTGGACGAAAACACCCCAGCTCTGGTATTCGACCCCGACCCGGGGAACGAGGAAGAGGAAGCCCCCACCCGTTGGAAGGACCAAGTGGAGAAGGACCTGGCACGTTTGGGAATACCCCAATTGGCGCCACGTAGCGGGGAGAAACGATCCGGGTGTTGTTAATTTCGGTATAACGCGCGGTGTCTACCCAATTAAAAAAAAAGGTTTTAAAACGTCTTTTGTCACGCATTGTCGTGCTCACCCACAATACCGTGGGCAGGGGGCCTGGGCCCGTTGCACGATAATGCGCCGTGTCATCGGTCGACGCCTGTCACTGATTTTTTGACAAAAAACTACATATTAACCATTAATCACTCACCCACTCCCGATCCGGCACCCTAATTTTAATATTTGCTTCATTTTCCCATGAAAGGACCTGGTTTCAGGACATTTCAGCATCCCAAAAGGGCGACGACCGATATTTTCAAGGCATTCCAAAAAAGACCTTAAACACTCATTTGGAATTTAATTGACTGGCAAAAGCTGTATCGAAGCACAAAAACTTTGAATAAAAAAAAATTTTGAAAATATTAATTTTTTTTTGTTTTTTTAACAGTCCGGTTTCTTTGAGACAGACCTTTTGGTTAGGCTAAAGTTAAATAAAGAATTTAGAAAATTAAACCCCAAAATCAGAACCCAAATCCCAAAAAGCGAATCGGTGAATGCACTGGTTTTACTTATGTTGGGCTTCCTTATTTACCGTTTGGCTTTAGATCAGGGTTGTCCATAAGCACCCCCTAATTTTGAGAAGACCCGAGTCAACTGACCGATTCCACTTTGTTTTGATGTAAAAGGTCCCCGGGAAAAATCCAAGGTTTTGAGCCCTTTGATCTAAAGAAGTTCAAACCGATCAAGGAAGTAATTACGTAATTCCCGGGCCCGTTTTTACGAATAGCTTGGGGCAAAAGACGCATAACGCATTTTGGCAGTGGGCCCGGGCGGTGGTTTGGGGTGAAACCGCCGATAACCGAAGAAAAGTCTTGTCTTTAAATTTATTTTTCCTGCTTTTAAAGTGTTTTTGATTCGTTCCTTTTCCCAAACG
>NW_026094367.1:0-4365 GCF_024586455.1 Bactrocera neohumeralis | reverse complement strand
TTGTCATGGAGTTGTCGTATAGCCATAGCGACAGTGTATTTGGATCAATTTCACAATCTTATATTAAGGTGTAGAATCGATTTTTTAGTACATACACATTAAGCAATCGATATCAAGATGCGTAAAAATATGAACTTTACATATTTTTGCAAATTAGCCGTTTTGATGTTATTGGAGTTGTCATGGCATACACAATATGCAATCGATATCAAGATGCGTAAAAATATGAACTTTACATATTTCTGTTAATTAGCCGTTTTGATGTTATTGGAGTTGTCATGGAGTTGTCGTATAGCCATAGCGACAGTGTATTTGGATCAATTTCACAATCTTATATTAAGGTGTAGAATCGATTTTTTAGTACATACACATTAAGCAATCGATATCAAGATGCGTAAAAATATGAACTTTACATATTTATGCTAATTAGCCGTTTTGATGTTATTGGAGTTTTCATAGAGTTGTCGTATAGCCATAGCGACAGTGTATTTGGAACAATTTAACAATCTTATATTAAGGTGTAGAATCGATTTTTTGGTACATACACATTAAGCAATCGATATCAAGTTGCGTAAAAATATGAACTTTACATATTTATGCTAACTAGCCGTTTTGATGTTATTGGAGTTGTCATAGAGTTGTCGTATAGCCATAGCGACAGTGTATTTGGAGCAATTTCACAATCTTATATTAAGGTGTAGAATCGATTTTTTAGTACATACACATTAAGCAATCGATATCAAGTTGCGTAAAAATATGAACTTTACATATTTATGCTAACTAGCCGTTTTGATGTTATTGGAGTTGTCATAGAGTTGTCGTATAGCAATAGCGACAGTGTATTTGGAAAAATTTCACAATCTTAATTAAGGTGTAGAATCGATTTTTTTGAACATACACATTAAGCAATCGATACCAAGATGCGTAAAAATATGAACTTTACATATTTATGCTAACTCGCCGTTTTGATGTTATTGGAGTTATCATAGAGTTGTCGTATAGCCATAGCGACAGTGTATTTGGATCAATTTCACAATCTTATATTAAGGTGTAGAATCGATTTTTCTGTACATACACATTAAGCAATCGATATCAAGATGCGTAAAAATATGAACTTTACATATTTTTGCTAATTAGCCGTTTTGATGTTATTGGAGTTGTCATAGAGTTGTCCTATAGCCATAACGACAGTGTATTTGGAGCAATTTCACAATCTTAAGTTAAGGTGTAGAATCGATTTTTGATACATGCACATTAAGCAATCGATATCAAGTTGCGTAAAAATATGAACTTTACATATTTATGCTAACTAGCCGTTTTGATGTTATTGGAGTTGTCGTATAGCCATAGCGACAGTGTATTTCGAACAAATTCACAATCTTATATTAAGGTGTAGAATCGATTTTTTAGTACATACACATTAAGCAATCGATATCAGGTTGCGAAAAATATGAACTTTACATATTTCTGCTAATTAGCCGTTTTGCTGTTATTGGAGTTGTCATAGAGTTGTCGTATAGCCATAATGACAGTATATTTGGAACAACTTAACAATCTTAAATTAAGGTGTAAAATTGATTTTTTGGTACATACACATTATGCAATCGATATCAAGTTGCGTAAAAATATGAACTTTACATATTTATGCAAATTAGCCGTTTTGATGTTATTGGAGTTGTCATAGAGTTGTTCTATAGCAATAGCGACAGTGTATTTGGAACAACTTCACAAGCTTCTATTAAGGTGTAGAATCGATTTTTGATACATACACATTAAGCAATCGATATCAAGTTGCGTAAAAATATGAACTTTACATATTTATGCTAACTAGCCGTTTTGATGTTATTGGAGTTGTCATAGAGTTGTCGTATAGCCATAACGACAGTGTATTTGGAGCAATTTCACAATCTTAAGGTGTTGAATCGATTTTTTGATACATACACATTAAGCAATCGATATCAAGATGCGTAAAAATATGAACTTTACATATTTATGCTAATTAGCCGTTTTGATGTTATTGGAGTTGTCATAGAGTTGTCCTATAGCAATAGCGACAGTGTATTTGGAGCAATTTCACAATCTTAAATTAAGGTGTAGAATCGATTTTTTGATACATACACATTAAGCAATCGATATCAAGTTGCGTAAAAATATGAACTTTACATATTTATGCTAATTAGCCGTTTTGATGTTATTGGAGTTGTCATAGAGTTGTCGTATAGCCATAACGACAGTGTATTTGGAGCAATTTCACAATCTTATATTAAGGTGTAGAATCGATTTTTTGGTACATACACATTAAGCAATCGATATCAAGTTGCGTAAAAATATGAACTTTACATATTTATGCTAACTAGCCGTTTTGATGTTATTGGAGTTGTCATAGAGTTGTCGTATAGCCATAGCGACAGTGTATTTGGAGCAATTTCACAATCTTATATTAAGGTGTAGAATCGATTTTTTGGTACATACACATTAAGCAATCGATATCAAGATGCGTAAAAATATGAACTTTACATATTTTTGCTAATTAGCCGTTTTGATGTTATTGGAGTTGTCATAGAGTTGTCGTATAGCCATAGCGACAGTGTATTTGGAGCAATTTCACAATCTTATATTAAGGTGTAGAATCGATTTTTAGTACATACACATTAAGCAATCGATATCAAGATGCGTAAAAATATGAACTTTAAATATTTCTGTTAATTAGCCGTTTTGATGTTATTGGAGTTGTCATGGAGTTGTCGTATAGCCATAGCGACAATGTATTTGGAACAGCTTCACAATCTTAAATTAAGGTGTAGAATTGAATTTTTTGGTACATACACATTAAGCAATCGATATCAAGTTGCTTAAAATTATGAACTTTACATATTTATGCTAACTAGCCGTTTTGATGTTATTGGAGATGTCATAGAGTTGTCGTATAGCAATAGCGACAGTGTATTTGGAACAATTTTACAATCTTAAATTAAGGTGTAGAATTGATTTTTAGGTACATACACATTATGCAATCGATATCAAGTTGCGTAAAAATATGAACTTTACATATTTATGCTAACTAGCCGTTTTGATGTTATTGGGGTTGTCATAGAGTTGTCCTATAGCAATAGCGACAGTGTATTTGGAACAATTTAACAATCCTTAATTAAGGTGTAGAATTGATTTTTTGGTACATAGGCATTAAGCAATCGATATCAGGATGCGTAAAAATATGAACTTTACATATTTCTGTTAATTAGCCGTTTTGATGTTATTGGAGTTGTCATGGAGTTGTCGTATAGCCATAGCGACAGTGTATTTGGATCAATTTCACAATCTTTTATTAAGGTGTAGAATCGATTTTTTGATACATACACATTAAGTTACCGATATCAAGATGCGTAAAATTGTGAACTTTACATATTTATGCTAATTCGCCTTTTTGATGTTATTGGAGTTGTCATAGAGTTGTCGTATAGCCATAGCGACAGTGTATTTGGAGCAATTTCATAATCTTTTATTAAGGTGTAGAATCGATTTTTTAGTACATACACATTAAGCAATCGATATCAGGTTGCGTAAAAATATGAACTTTACATATTTATGCTATTAAACCGTTTTGATGTTATTGGAGCTTTCATAGAGTTCGTATAGCCATAACGACAGTTAAACAATTTAACAATCCTAAATTAAGGTGTAGAATTGATTTTTTTGGTACATACACATTATGCAATCGATATCAGGTTGCGTAAAAATATGAACTTTACATATTTATGCTAACTAGCCGTTTTGATGTTATTGGAGTTGTCATGGAGTTGTCGTATAGCCATAGCGACAGTGTATTTGGATCAATTTCACAATCTTATATTAAGGTGTCGAATCAATTTTTTGGTACATATATACACATTAAGCAATCGATATCAAGTTGCGTAAAAATATGAACTTTACATATTTATGCTAACTAGCCGTTTTGATGTTATTGGAGTTGTCATAGAGTTGTCGTATAGCCATATCGACAATGTATTTGGAGCAACTTCACAATGATGTATTAAGGTGTGGAATGGATTTTTTAGTACATATTTATTAAGCAATCGATATCAAGTTGCGTAAAAATATGAACTTTACATATTTATGCTAATTAGCCGTTTTTATGTTATTGGAGTTGTGATAGAGTTGTCGTATAGCCATATCTACAATGTATTTGGAGCAACTTCACAATCTTATATTAAGGTGTAGAATATATTTTTTAGTACATATACATTAAGCAATCGATATCAAGTTGCGTAAAAATATGAACTTTACATATTTATGCTAACTCGCCGTTTTGATGTTATTGGAGTTGTCATAGAATTGTCGTATAGCCATAGCGACCGTGTATTTGGA
>NW_026094366.1:0-4794 GCF_024586455.1 Bactrocera neohumeralis | reverse complement strand
GCATATCGCAACTGCGATCACATTTTATAAATAACAGTTCGCGTCTATGAACTGCGATTGCGATAGCAGTTAGAACCTGTGATTTCGATAGCAGTTCGAAACTGAATTGCGATAGCAGTTCGAAACTGTGAAATGCGATAGAAGCTCGAAACTGTGAACTGCGATAGCAGTTCGAACCTGTGAATTGCGATAGCAGTTCGAAACTGTGAAATGCGATAGCAGTTCGAACCTTGAATTGCGATAACAGTTCGATTTTGTGAATTGCGATAGCAGTTCGCAATAAACTTGTGAAACTGTGATTTTTTAATAGTACAGTACATGCGATCACAATAGCAAATAGCAGAAAAGTAGCAGCTTTCTTCAGGTGTTGTATATATATATGCGTATATGCTACTTTTCGTCAAAGCGGTTTGAAGTTTTGAGTGTAACGTTCTTTATAATTTTTAATAATGACAGGAAATGTATCAAGGAAAAGAAGTGAAGTATGGCAGATGTTTGAAGTGGTAGATGAAAATATGCAAAATGCAATATTTACAAATCAAAAATTTCATATAAAACATCAAATTTAAAAACATGTCCAGAATAAATATCCTACAGTGGTCATTAGTCATTAGTTTTTCTTTTTGAAAGTAATAATAGTGGGTATTCAAATGATCAACCACACTAATAGTAATTCCTTGTAAGAAATATGTGAAATCAACATACCAACATACAAATGAACTATGCAATACGCTCTAAAACATCAGGTAATGAAAAGAAAAGGCAGAAAAACTTGACTCGAGTTACAGGACCCAAAAAGAGAATTTGCCACCAATAACGACAAAAGGTTTCCGTTATACCCACGACAGTCGGGTCCACGTAACTGGAACGGATCCGGACTTTTATTCAGCAACAAACGGTCTCCGTTTGAATGCTGACTTAGTTGCGATCGCAATAGCAATATAAAATCTTCTTCTTCTTAATTGGCGTAGACACCGCTTACGCGATTATAGCTGGTTAACAACAGCGCGCCAGTCGTTTCTTCTTTTCGCTACGGCGCCAATATTCCAAGCGAAGCCAGGTCCTTCTCCACTTGGTCCTTCCAACGGAGTGGAGGTCTTCCTCTTCCTCTGCTTCCCCCGTCGAATACTTTCAGAGCTGGAGTGTTTTCATCCATCCGGACAACATGACCGCTGTCTTTGAATTCGCAGAACTATGTATGTCAATGTCGTCGTATATCTCGTACAGCTCATCGTTCCATCGAATGCGATATTCGCCGTGGCCAATGCGCAAAGGACCATAAAATCTTTTTCGCAGAACTTTTCCTCTCGAAAAAAACTCGTAACGTCGACTCATCAGTTGCTGTCATCGTCCAAGCCTCTGCACCATATAGCAGGACGGGAATTATGAGCGACTTATAGAGTTTAGCTTTTGTTCGTCGAGAGAGAGGACTTTTTCTTTTCAATTGCCAATCCCCAAATGGGTTGAGGCTGATTGACTTCTGCCGGGGCCCGAAATATGAAGCCAGTTATCTGTAGTACTAGATTACTGCATAAGACGATCCATCAAGCTACCTGGCTGTCTCCGGATTGAAATACCAGCAACCAGATCGATCATGTTGTGATAGACGGAAGACACGTCTCCAGGTGATGTGCGTGCGCTCCGAAGTGCTAACATCGACTCGGACCACTATCTTGTTGCAGCCAAAATTCGCACCCGCCTCTGTGCAGCAAAAAACGCACGCCAACAAACACAAGGAAGGTTCGACGTCGAGAAGCTGCAATCACAACAGACAGCCGAACGATTTTCATTCGGTTGCACTCCTGCTCTCTGAGAGCACTCGTCAACAACTCGGTATAAGGAATCTGGGGGATTTGGCATTTAAAATTCCTTGCGTACAGCTGCAACCGAAGCCATTGGTTTTGGAAAGTGCAAAAGAACAGCTGGTACGACGAGGAGTGCCATCGCACCGGAGAGGAAACAGGCTGCCAACCTCGCAACGTTACGATCGACCACTACACGTGCGGGATGGGATAGATACCGAGAGTTGAAGAGGGAAGCGAGACGCATTTGTAGACAGAAAAGAAGGAGGCCGAAATGCGTGAGTACGAAGAGCTTGATAAGCTGGCCGACAGGGGTAATGCTCGCAAATTCTACGAAAAGATGCAGCGATTAACAGAAGGTTTCAAGTCCGGAGCATACTCTTGCAGAACCCCCAGAGGTGATCTAGTGACTGATGCCCAGAGCATACTGAAATTATGGAGGGAACACTTTTCCAGCCTGCTGAATGGCAGTGAATGCACAACGCCAGGAGAAGGCGAACCCGATTCCCCAATCGATGACGATGGAGCAGACGTTCCATTGCCCGACCATGAAGAAGTTCGAATAGCAATTACCCGCCTGAAGAACAACAAAGCGGCGGGGGCCGATGGATTGCCGGCCGAGCTATTAAAACACAGCGTCGAAGAATATGTTTGGACGAAAGCATGCCCAACGATTGGAATTTAAGTGTGCTATGCCCAATCCATAAAAAAGAAGACCCCACAATCTGCGCCAACTACCGTGGGATTAGCCTCCTGAACATCGCATATAAGGTTCTATCGAGCGTATTGTGTGAAAGATTAAAGCCCACCATCAACAAACTGATTGGACCTTATCAGTGTAGCTTCAGACCTGGAAAATCAACAACCGACCAGATATTCACCATGCGCCAAATCTTGGAAAAGACCCGTGAAAGGAGAATCGACACACACCACCTCTTTGTCGATTTCAAAGCTGCTTTCGATAGCACGAAAAGGAGCTGCCTTTATGCCGCGATGTCTGAATTTGGTATCCCCGCAAAACTAATACGGCTGTGTAAACTGACGCTGAGCAACACGAAGAGCCCGTCAGAATATAAAATCACAGTGATTTAAAATAGCAATCACTGAAATCACATATATCGAAAATCGCTCATCTATATTAGCCTTTGCATATTTCGGTATAGGATTTTTGCATCTTGTGTCATCGTGCAATCTTCCAAAAGCAAGAGAATCCTCCTATTATGTCAAGAAAGACTTTACAAAGTTGCAAAATATGTATATTGTTTTACTTTGCAAAAATGGCAAAATTCAACGATAAACAAATAAAAAGAAAAAAAAAAAGATACTAAATTTTGTTACAAACAAGTGGCTACAGGGGTGATTTCTACAAAACACCTCTTGGTAATGTTCATTATGCTCCTTAACTGGGAGCATAAGCGTCTCACTTTGTAGGTGTTCAATCGGAGACATCAGGGACATCATCCTGTCGTAGTTCGAGTGCACTGTTCTGACAAGCTTCTTAATCTGCGTTCCGATTGCCTTGTAAATTGCCAACAACGTTTATTTGTCCTTTCTCCATTTGCTGCCGGCTAGCGACTTAAGGATTTAGTTGCGCCTCTGTACCTTGGCGGTAATCGCGGTTGTACGAGGAATGAATGAGCATAGAACCTGACGCCATCGACTGCAATATTAAGGTCAAGTCTATACTCCTTCGTGGAGTGTTTAAATATGGTCGCTGTGAACTTGCTGGTTGGATAGTGTTAAGTTCCGCGCAGAGAAGTGTGAAAGGTCGGCGAAAAAGCCGTTTACCTTTGAACACATGCCATCGATTCCATTGCCCGACGTTAATATCGTGCAATCATCAGCGTACAAGGTTATGCAACTCCATCTGGTTGGTATGGGAGTTTCGAGATGTAGAATTTAAACAATAGCAAGGGAGAGGACACTACCCTGTGGAACCCCTGTTTTCTTCTCAGTTGGAAATTTTTTCTCGGAAACAGATTGACGACCGCCCAGTTAGTTCATGGTCCACCTCTGTAGTCATGGGGGAGCGTTGTTTGTCCTGCAGTAGCGTTGTGAGGTTGACTGTGTCAAAGGGGCGTTTTTGGCGCTAAAATGCTGTGGTGGTATTGTGCAGTTTCGTAATTCATGCTGGTGGAGAACAAAGCTTCAAGTTTTTTCATTACTTGGAGAGAGGAGAGTTATCGGACGACTTTAATTTTTCTCATCTCGTCTTCTGCAATGCTTTAGCTGTCGCTCTCTTTATTAGCGTTAATTTCACCCATTTGCCGGATACCCAGTTTCCGCACATCTGAATCAAAATTTTTTCCCGGTCTGAACGTAATTTCATAGGAACACCATATCTCGTTACCAACTTGTTTGTACAATTCACGACAGCCGGTTCTACGCACCGGAATCGACTCGGATTTTATCCGACCAAGGGCTGTTTTTTCGGCGATCTAACCCCGTTTGGATCGGTAAGTTTTAATTTGTGTTTGTCGTCATTGGAGAAATGCCTGCAGCAGGGGTTGCTCCGTATCCTCCTGACTCGTGCTGGCATTGAGTCCATGCCGGGCCCGGAGGATTTTTTCTGCTGCGTATGCGCAAAACGGCTCCATCCAAACTCCACCTCGGTCAGGTGCAATACATGCAATGGATGGAGCCATCTAAGACCTGTTCTGGCCTTAAGACACGCAGGAAGCGGACCACGCGTTATGTGGCCCCATGTTGCCTGCGCACATACTGCGACACAAGCCTCTACGGTTGTGCAATCTATACATAGTTCGCGCGCCGCGCCGCCACTCAACCTGAGTGGCCAACAGAGACCTCCACGGTCCCCAGGAGCTCAATCAGGCAACATAGCTCGCCCTCTGACTGAACAAACTTCCCCCCCACCCCGTTCCGTTTGGTACAAGGCGATTTAACGCTCACCACAATCTTTGGCATCCTGCCTGTCAAATGACCGTAGGGGAAGGAGCTCGGGAAAAGATTGAGATTGACATTCTGCCCCCCC
>NW_026094365.1:0-19227 GCF_024586455.1 Bactrocera neohumeralis | reverse complement strand
CTTATGTTTGACTATAATGATAACCCAAACATTATTTCCAAAACTCCACAACATGTTTGTTTATCTAAGAAAAATAAGATTACATTTGGCAAAATATTGTATCTATAATGCAAATGCATACAAACATGTTTTGGTCTTTTTATGTTTGACTATAATGATAACTCAAACATTATCGGGTAAAACTTCACAAAGTCATGTTTGTTTGCATTCACATAGGAAAAGAAGATTACATTTTACAAATATTTTATTTCATAAGAAAATAAACAAAACAAAGAAATAGATTAATAAAATTGTAATCACTTTAGTAGTTATATAAGCAGAACATAACTTGAAACATCAGAGAATAAAATATAATGTCATAGAAACAACATCATTGGCATTTTTATTCCTCCGCTCGAACAAACCTAAAACTTGCGCTTCTTCATCTGAATATGGCACATTGTTGGTACAGTATGGTTTAGATGAATTAAGAGGAGAAGCCAACGAAGGGCTTGATGTATTTTGGGTGAAAGTTTTCCACAGCGTCGTCTAAGTCTCGTTTTGTTGTTATTTCCATGTTTAGGTTACTTGGGACTCCAGCCATGTTTGGAAAAATCGTATGTTCGACCTTTTAGTTAAAGAACGCTGCTTTCGGGATGTGACAACCACAGGCATATTCATATTGATAATGAGAGCGGAATGATCTGAGCTCATATCTTCATTATTCGAAATTTCTAGATGATGTGGGTTTATGCCGGTATAAATTGCGAAGTCAATTAGATCCGGAATTTTGTTGGGATCAGTCGGCCAGAATGTGGGTCTGCCAGCAAATAAAACATTTAAGCTTTTTTGAGAAACACACTTGTACAGTTCGCGGCCTTTGGGATTCGTAAGGCGTGAACCCCACCACGGATGTTTTGCATTGAAATCACCTCCGGCTAAAAATCTGGGACCCATTTTGTCGAAAAACGATTTAAAAGTTTCTTTGCTTATATTGAATCGAGGTGGGAGATATAAAGAAGTTATAACAATCGCTCCACTGCCGGTCTCGATTTTCAAAGAAGCTGTTTGAATTGATGGTACTGAAACTGGCTCTAAAACGATGTGTTTTAGTGATGATTTTATAAGAATTGCCGAACCACCGTGTGCTTTACCGTCGGGGTGGTTTGAAGTAATGAGATCGAATCCATTAATTTTAAAATAGGACTTAGTGGTAAAGTGGGTTTCTGAAACCAGTAATATATCTATATTGTTAGTTTTTATAAAATATTCAACTTCCAGTCTATGGCTGCTTAGTCCATTGGCATTCCAAATCGCTATTTTTAGACTTAATTGCATAGCTTAGTTAAGAGAGACGACATCATATTTATAAGTGTTGTGGTTAGCTCAATTTATTTCGCAATCAATTCTTCGAGTTTGTCAATTTTTTCATGGCGTAATGTGGTTGTAGTAGAACTAAGTTGTCCTCTTGTTACATCAGCATAGCTAACGTTTTTATGGGGAACTTGATATTCGGCATTTGCAAGTTTGACCAAGGAAGGCCTTGTCTTGTTATTAAGCGAATCTTTTTTTGACACTAACTCTTGATAAATTTTACAACCTTTGTAATTGGCGGTATGATTTTGAAGGCAATGGAAGCATTTCGGTGGAGTTTCTCTATCTTTTGAACAAAGAGACGAAGGATGGTCTAGTGCACACTTTACACATCTATAAGGCTTTTTGCAATATTGCTTGGTATGACCGAACTCTTGACATCGGTGGCATTGTACCAAATCGTTAAATTTTCTAGGTGGCTCAATCTTTACTATGGCATTGCATAAGCGATTTACGTCAAATACTTTTTTATTGTTTGTTGAAGGTTCAAGATCAACAAAGAATATTGACATCGGCAATTTTGAAATTTTGCTTTTTTAATTCACAATATTTCGTACAGTATGCCCGTTTTTTGCTAAGTCATGCTTGATATCATCGATAGAAGTTGAAAAGTGAATATTTTTTATAACTATTCGCTATGGCTTATCTTCTTTCAATTGATATGTATGAAAAGTAATATTATTGGTATCTAAAGAGCTAACAAGATTTCTGTAGCAATCACTGTTTGAGGTCATTACTCTCGCTTGTCCGTCCCTGCCTGACTTGTAGGTGAAATTTTCTTTACCAATAACAATTGAAAAGCTTTTCAACATTTTATTTATATCACTCACTTGAGGTACAAATATTGGTGGTGGCTTGTGAGAAACTACAGCAGTTAACATTGAGTCCTCTTTTTCCTTAGAGTTGTGTTTATTACTTTGCACGTCCAAATCTAGCACAGAAAACCGGTTTGAGTTGTTTGACCCTTCACTCATCCTTTGTTGTTTTTTAGCTACTTTTGGAGAGTCAATGCTCATACGCTTTCTTGCTTTAGGTAGGTATGTGGTTTGCCAGCCTTCGCTGTCCACACACGTCCCGTCGCTGTCAGTGTCATCGATCATTAAATCAATGTGTTCTTATTGTTTTTTTTTTTTTTTTTTTCTTCTCTTTTAGTTCACTCGCGTTCGGATTATTAATATTCGCTTGTGTTAGTTAATAAATCCAGAGCTTAGTACGTACGACTGCACTCACTAAGCACACATTAAGAACTGAGTTTTATACATAAATGTAGAATTGTGGAATTTTTCCAAATGAACTGCCGTTTTGGCTTTATGCCAACTTCTGTAAGATGACGAAGGTTAATTAACTTGAATATGTGACGTTAATGATTTAAATCAACTCGATACGGATTTCTAAATGTGTACATGCAAGAAAATCGGTTTTATACCTAAATGTAAAATTCTGGAATTTTCCAAATGCACTGCCGTTTTGGCTTTATGCCAACTTCTGTAAGATGAAAAAGGTTAATTAACTTTAATATGTGAAACTTATTATTTGAAGCCTTTCGACATAGATTGCCAAATGTGTATATGCAAGAAAATCGGTTTTATACCCAAATGTAAAATTGTGGAATTTTCCAAATGCGCTTCTGTTATGGCTTTATGCCAACTTCTGTAAGATGACGAAGGTTAATTAACTTGAATATGTGACGTTAATGATTTAAATCAACTCGATATGGATTTCTAAATGTGTACATGCAAGAAAATCGTTTTTATACCTAAATGTAAAATTCTGGAATTTTCCAAATGCACTGCCGTTTTGGCTTTATGCCAACTTCTGTAAGATGAAAAGGTTAATTAACTTTAATATGTGAAGCTTATTATTTGAAGCCTTTCGACATAGATTAACAAATGTGTATATGCAAGAAAATCGGTTTTATACCTAAATGTAAAATTCTGGAGTTTTCCAAATGCACTGCCGTTTTGGTCTTATGTTAACTTTGGCAAAATGAAAAAGGTTAATTATTCTTAATAAGATTTGAAGCAACTTGATGTGGGTTTCTAAGTGTGTACTACATGCAAGAAAATCGGTTTTATACCTAAATTTAAATTCTGGAATTTTTCCAAATGCACTGTCGTTTTGGCTTTATGCTAACTTCAGTAAGATGAAGAAGGTTAATTAACTTGAATATGTGACGTTCATGTTTTAAATCAACTCGATATGGAATCTTAAATTTGTACATGCAAGAAAATCGGTTTTATACCTAAATTTAAAATTATGGAATTTTTCCAAATGCACTGCCGTTATGGCTTTATGACAACTTTAGTAAGCTGAAGAAAGTTAATAAACTTTAATATGTGAATTTAATAATTTGAAGGAACTTGATATGGATTTTTAAATGTGTACATCCAAGAAAATCCGTTTTATACCTAAATGTAAAATTCTGGAATTTTTCCAAATGCACTGCCGTTATGGTCTTATGTTAACTTTGGTAAGATGAAAAAGGTTAGTTATTCTTAATAAGATTTGAAGTTACTTGATGTGGATTTCTAAATGTGTACTACATGCAAGAAAATCGGTTTTATACCTAAATTTAAAATTCTGGAATTTTTCCAAATGCACTGTCGTTTTGGCTTTATGCCAACTTCAGTAAGATGAAGAAGGTTAATTAACTTGAATATGTGACGTTCATGTTTTAAATCAACTCGATATGGAATCCTAAATTTGTACATGCAAGAAAATCGTTTTTATACCTAAATGTAAAATTCTGGAATTTTCCAAATGCACTGCCGTTTTGGCTTTATGCCAACTTCTGTAAGATGAAAAGGTTAATTAACTTTAATATGTGAAGCTTATTATTTGAAGCCTTTCGACATAGATTGCCAAATGTGTATATGCAAGAAAATCGGTTTTATACCTAAATGTAAAATTCTGGAATTTTCCAAATGCACTGCCGTTTTGGCTTTATGCCAACTTCTGTAAGATGACGAAGGTTAGTTAACTTTAATATGTGAATTTAATGTTTTGAATCAACTCGATATGGATTGCTAAATGTGTACATGCAAGAAAATCGGTTTTATACCTAAATTTAAAATTCTGGAATTTTCCAAATGCACTGCCGTTTTGGCTTTATGCCAACTTCTGTAAGATGAAGAAGGTTAATTAACTTTAATATGTGAATTTAATGATTTGAATCAACTCGATATGGATTTCTAAATGTGTACATGCCAGAAAATCGGTTTTATACCTAAATGTAAAATTCTGGAATTTTCCAAATGCACAGCCGTTTTGGCTTTATGCCAACTTCAGTAAGATGAAGAAGGTTAATTAACTTTAATATGTGAAGCTTAAGATTTGAAGCCATTCGAAATAGATTGTCAATTATGTATATGCACAAAAAATCGGTTTTATACTTAAATGTAAAATTCTGGAATTTTTCCAAATGCACTGCCGTTTTGGCTTTATGCCAACTTGTGTAAGATGACGAATTTTATTTAACTTTAATATGTGACGTTAATGATTTAAATCAACTTGATATGGATTTCTAAATGTGTACATGCAAGAAAATCGGTTTTCCACCTAAATGTAAAATTCTGGAATTTTTCCAAATGCACTGCCGTTTTGGCTTTACGCCAACTTCTGTAAGATGAAAAAGGTTAATTAACTTTAATATGTGAAGCTTATTATTTGAAGCCTTTCGACATAGATTTCCAAATGTGTACATGCAAGAAAATCGGTTTTATACCTAAATGTAAAATTGTGGAATTTTTCCAAATGCATTGTCGTTTTGGCTTTATGACAACTTCTGTAAGATGACGAAGGTTAGTTAACTTTAATATGTGACGCTAATGATTTGAATCAACTCGATATAGATTGCTAAATGTTTAAATGCAGGAAAATCGGTTTTATACCTAAATGTAAAATTGCGGAATTTTTCCAAATGCATTACCGTTATGGCTTTATGCCAACTTTAGTAAGATAAAGAAAGTTAATTAACTTTAATATGTGAATTTAAAAATTTGAACCAACTTGATATGGATTTCTAAATGTGTACATGCATGAAAATCGGTTTTATACCTAAATGTGAAATTATGGAATTTTCCAAATTCACTGCCGTTTTGGCTTTATGCCAACTTCTGTGAGATGAAGAAGGTAAATTAACTTTAATATTTGAAGCTTATGATTTGAAGCCATTCGACATAGATTGCGAAATGTGTATATGCAAGAAAATCGGTTTTATACCTAAATGTAAAATTGTGGAATTTTTCCAAATGCACTGCCGTTTTGGCTTTATGCCAACTTCTGTAAGATGACAAAGGTTAATTAACTTTAATATGTGAAGCTAATGATTTGAATCAACTCGATATGGATTGATAAATGTTTAAATGCAGTAAAATCGGTTTTATACCTAAATGTAAAATTGTGAAATTTTTCCAAATGCACTACCGTTATGGCTTTATGCCAACTTGAGTATGTAACTTGATATGGATTGCTAAATGTGTACATGCAAGAAAGTCGGTTTTATACCTAAATGTAAAATTATGGAATTTTTCCAAATGCACTGCCGTTTTGGCTTTATGCCAACTTCTGTAAGATGACGAAGGTTAATTAACTTTAATATGTAAAGTTAATGATTTGAATCAACTCGATATGGATTGCTAAATGTTTAAATGCAGGAAAATCGGTTTTATACCTAAATGTAAAATTGTGGAATTTTTCTAAATGCACTGCCGTTTTGGCTTTATGCCAACTTCTGTAATATGACGAAGGTTAATTAACTTTAATATGTAAAGTTAATGATTTAAATCAACTTGATATGGATTGCTAAATGTGTACATGCAAGAAAGTTGGTTTTATACCTAAATGTAAAATTATGGTATTTTTCCAAATGCACTGCCGTTTTGGCTTTATGCCAACTTCTGTAAGATGACGAAGGTTAATTAACTTTAATATGTAAAGTTAATGATTTGAATCAACTCGATATGGATTGCTAAATGTGTATATGCAAGAAAGTCGGTTTTATACCTAAATGTAAAATTATGGTATTTTTCCAAATGTACTGCTGTAGGGCTTTATGTCAACTCCAGTAAAAAGAAGAAAGCTAATTAACTTTAATATGTAAAGTTAATGATTTAAATCAACTTGATATGGATTTCTAAATGTGTACATGCAAGAAAATCGGGTTTGTACCTAAATGCAAAATTCTGGAATTTTCCAAATGTACTGCCGTTTTGGCTTTATGCCAACTTCAGTAAGATGATGAAGGTTAATTAACTTTAATATGTGAAGCTAATGATTTGAAGCCATTCGACATAGATTGCCAAATGTGTATATGACAGAAAATTGGTTTTACACCTAAATGTAAAATTGTGGAATTTTTCCAAATGCACTGCCGTTTGGCTTTATGCCAACTTTAGTAAGTTGAAGAAGGTTAATTAACTTTACTATGTGAAGTTAATGATTTGAAGCAACTTGACATGGATTTCTAAATGTTTAAATGCAAGAAAATCTGTTTTATACCTAAATGTAAAATTGCTGGAATTTTTCCAAATGCACTGCCGTTTTGGCTTTATGCCAACTTCTGTAAGATGACGAAGGTTAATTAAATTTAACATGTAAATTTAATGATTTGAATCAACTTGATATGGATTTCTAAATGTGTACATGCAAGAAAATCGGTTTTATACCTAAATGTAAAATTCTGGAATTTTCTAAATGCACTGCCGTTATGGTCTTATGTCAACTTAAGTAAGATGATGGGGGTTAATTAACTTTAATATGTTAAGCTAATGATTTGAAGCCATTCGACATATGTAGATTGCCAAATGTGTATATGACAGAAAATCGGTTTTATACCTAAATGTAAATTTGTGGAATTTTTCCAAATGCACTGCCGTTTTGGCTTTATGCCGACGTCGTAAGATGAAGAAGGTAAACTAACTTTAATATGTGAATTTAATAATTTGAAGCAACTTGATATGGATTGCCAAATGTGTATATGCAAGAAAATCGGTTTTATACCTAAATGTAAAATTGTGGAATTTTTCCAAATGCACTGCCGTTATGGCTTTATGCCAACTTCGGTAAGATGAAGAAGGATAATTAACTTTAATATGTGAAGCTAATGATTTGAAGCCATTCGATATAGATTGCCAAATGTGTATATGCAAGAAAATCGGGTTTATACCTAAATGTAAAATTATGGAATTTTTCCAAATGCACTTCCGTTTTGGCTTTATGCCAACTTCTGTAAGATGACGAAGATTAATTAACTTTAATATGTGAATTTATTAATTTGAATCAACTCGATATGGATTACTAAATGTGTACATGCATGAAAATCGGTTTTATACCTAAATGTAAAATTCTGGAATTTTCCAAATGCACTGCCGTTTTGGCTTTATGCCAACTAAGATGAAGAAGGTAAATTAACTTTAATATGTAAAGTTAATGATTTGAATGAACTCGATATGGATTTCTAAATGTGTACATGCAGCAAGAATTTTTTTCAAATGCACTGCCGTTTGGCTTTATGCCAACTTTAGTAAGATGAAGAAGGTAAATTAACTTTAATTTTAGAAGTTTATGATTTGAAGCCATTTGAAATAGATTGCCAGATGTGTATGTTCATGAAAATCAGTTTTATACCCAAATGTAAAATTGTGGAATTTTTCCTATATGCACTGCCGTTATGGCTTTATGCCAACGTCGTAAGATGAAGAAGGTAAATTAACTTTAATATTTGAAGCTTATGATTTGAAGCTTATGAAAATCGGCTTTATACCCAAATGTAAAATTGTGGAATTTTTCCTATATGCACGGCCGTTATGGCTTTATGCCAACGTCGTTAGATGAAGAAGGTAAATTAACTTTAATTTTTGAAGCTTATGATTTGAAGCCATTTGAAATAGATTGCCAGATGTGTATATTCATGAAAATCAGTTTTATACCCAAATGTAAAATTGTGGAATTTTTCCTATATGCACTGCCGTTATGGCTTTATGCCAACGTCGTAAGATGAAGAAGGTAAATTAACTTTAATATTTGAAGCTTATGATTTGAAACCATTCGAAATAGATTGCCAAATGTGTATATTCATGAAAATCGGTTTTATACCTAAATGTAAAATTCTGGAATTTTCTAAATGCACTGCCGTTATGGTCTTATGTCAACTTGAGTAAAATGATGAGGGTTAATTAACTTTAATATGCTAAGCTAATGATTTGAAGCCATTCGACATAGATTGCCAAATGTGTATATGACAGAAAATCGGTTTTATACCTAAATGTAAAATTGTGGAATTTTTCCAAATGCACTGCCGTTATGGCTTTATGCCAACTTCTGTAAAATGAAGAAGGTTAATTAAATTAAATATGTAAATTTAATGATTTGAATAAACTCGATATGGATTTCTAAATGTGTACATGCAGGAATTCGGTTTTATACCTAAATGTAAAATTCTGGAATTTTTCCAAATGCACTGCCGTTTTGGCTTTATGCCAATTTCGTAAGATGATGAAGGTTAATTAACTTTAATATGTTAAGCTAATGATTTGAAGCCATTCGACATAGATTGCCAAATGTGTACATGCAAGAAAATCGGTTTTATACCTAAATGTAAAATTCTGGAATTTTCCAAATGCACTGCCGTTTTGGCTTTATGCCAACTTCTGTAAGATGAAGAAGGTTAATTAACTTTAATATGTGAGGCTTATGATTTGAAGCCCTTTGACATAGATTGCCAAATGTGTATATGCAAGAAAATCGGTTTTATACCTAAATGTAAAATTGTGGAATTTTTCCAAATGCATTGCCGTTTTGGCTTTATGCCAACTTCTGTAAGATGACGAAGGTTAATTAACTTGAATATGTGACGTTAATGATTTAAATCAACTCGATTATGGATTGCTAAATGTTTAAATGCAATATAGTCGGTTCTATACCTAAATGTAAAATTATGGAATTTTTCCAAATGCACTGCCGTTTTGGCTTTATGCCAACTTCTGTAAGATGAAGAAAGTTAATTAACTTTAATATGTGAATTTAATAATTTGAATTAACTTGATATGGATTTCTAAATGTGTACATGCAAGAAAATCGGTTTTATACCTAAATGTAAAATTCTGGAATTTTTCCAAATGCACTGCCGTTTTAGCTTTATGCCAACTTCTGTAAAATGAAGAATGTTAATTAAATTTAATATGAAATTTAAAGGTTTGAATCAACTTGATATGGATTTCTGAATGTGTACATGCAAGAAAGTAGGATTCATACCTAACTGTAAAATTCTGGAATTTTTCAAATGCACTGCCGTTGTGGCTTTATGCCAACTTCTGTAAGATGAAGAAGGCAAATTAACTTTAATATTTGAAGCTTATGATTTGAAGCTTATGAAAATCGGCTTTATACCCAAATGTAAAATTGTGGAATTTTTCCTAATGCACTGCCGTTATGGCTTTATGCCAACGTCGTTAGATGAAGAAGGTAAATTAACTTTAATATTTGAAGCTTATGATTTGAAGCCATTTGAAATAGATTGCCAAATGTGTATATTCATGAAAATCGGTTTTATACCCAAATGTAAAATTGTGGAATTTTTCCAAATGCACTGCCGTTATGGCTTTATGCCAACTTCGTAAGATGAAGAAGGTAAATTAACTTTAATATTTGAAGCTTATGATTTGAAGCCATTCGACATAGGTTGCCAAATGTGTATATGCAAGAAAATCGGTTTTATACCTAAATGTAAAATTCTGGAATTTTTCCAAATGCACTGCCGCTTTGGCTTTCTGCTAACTTCAGTAAGATGATGAAGGTTAATTAACTTTAATATGTGAAGCTAATGATTTGAAGCCATTCGACATAGATTGCCAAATGTGTATATGACAGAAAAACGGTTTTATACCTAAATATAAAATTCTGGAATTTTTCCAAATGCACTGCCGTTTCTGCTTTATGCCAACTTTAGTAAGATGAAGAAAGTTAATTAACTTTAATATGTGAATTTAATAATTTGAAGCAACTTGATATGGATTTCTAAATGTGTACATGCAAGAAAATCGGTTTTATACCTAAATGTAAAATTCTGGAATTTTCCAAATGCACTGCCGTTTTGGCTTTATGCCAACTTCTGTAAGATGAAGAAGGTTAATTAACTTTAATATTTGAAGCTTATGATTTGAAGCAACTCGGTATGGATTTCTAAATGTTTATATGCAAGAAAATCGGTTTTATCCCTAAATGTAAAATTGTGGAATTTTTCCAATATGCACTGCCGTATTTGGCTGTTATGCCAACTTCGTTAAGATGAAGAAGGTTAATTAACTTTAATATTTGAAGCTAATGATTTGAAACAATTTGATGTGGATTTCCAAATGTGTACTTGCCAGAAAATCGGTTTTATACCTAAATGTAAAATTGTGGAATTTTTCCAATGCACTTATGTTTTGGCTTTATGCCAACTTCTGTAAGATGAAGAAAGTTAATTAACTTTAATATTTGAAGCTTATGATTTGAAGCCTTTCGACATAGATTGCCAAATGTGTATATGCAAGGAAATCGGTTTTATACCCAAATGTAAAATTGTGGAATTTTTCCTATATGCACTGCCGTTATGGCTTTATGCCAACTTTAGTAAGATGAAGAAAGTTAATTAACTTTAATATTTGAAGTTAATGATTTGAAGCAATTCGATATGGATTTCTAAATGTGTATATTCAAGAAAATCGGTTTTATACCTAAATGTAAAATTCTGGAATTTTTCCAAATGCACTGTCGTTTTGGTCTTATGTTAACTTCTGTAAGATGAAGAAGGTTAATTAACTTTAATATGTGAAGCTTATGATTTGAAGCCATTTGACATAGATTGCCAAATGTGTATATGCAAGAAAATCGGTTTTATACCTAAATGTAAAATTCTGGAATTTTTCCAAATGCACTGCCGCTTTGGCTTTCTGCTAACTTCAGTAAGATGAAGAAGGTTAATTAACTTTAATATGTGAAGCTTATGATTTGAAGCCTTTCGACATAGATTGCCAAATGTGTATATGCAAGAAAATCGGTTTTATACCCAAATGTAAAATTGTGGAATTTTTCCAAATGCACTGCCGTTATGGCTTTATGCCAACTTTAGTAAGATGAAGAAAGTTAATTAACTTTAATATGTGAATTTAATAATTTGAAGCAACTTGATATGGATTTCTAAATGTGTACATGCAAGAAAGTCGGTTTTATACCTAAATGTAAAATTCTGGAATTTTTCCAAATGCACTGCCATTTTGCCTTTATGCCAACTTCAGTAAGATGAAGAAGGTTAATTAACTTTAATATGTGACGATAATGATTTAAAGCAATTTGGTATGGATTTCTAATTGTGATATGGATTTCTAAATGTGTATATGCAAGAAAATCGGTTTTATATTTAAATGTAAAATTGTGGAATTTTTCCAAATGCACTGCCGTTTTGGCTTTATGCCAACTTCTGTAAGATGAAGAAGGTTAATTAACTTTAATATGTGAATTTAATGATTTGAATCAACTCGATATGGATTGCTAAATGTTTAAATGCAGGAAAATCGGTTTTATACCTAAATGTAAAATTGTGGAATTTTTCCAAATGCACTGTTGTTATGGCTTTATGCCAACTTCTGTAAGATGAAGAAAGTTAATTAACTTTAATATGTGAATTTAATAATTTGAATCAAATCGATATGGACTGCTAAATGTCTAAATGCAAGAAAGTCGGTTTTATACTTTATGTGAAATTATGGAATTTTTCCAAATGCACTGCCGTTTTGGCTTTATGCCAACTTCTGTAAGATGAAGAAAGTTAATTAACTTTAATATGTGAATTTAGTATTTTGAAGCAACTTTATATGGATTTCCAAATGTGTACATGCAAGAAAGTCGGTTTTATACCCAAATGAAAATTTTTTGGAATCGTTCCAAATGCACAGCCGTTTTGGCTTTATGCCAACTTAAGATGACGAAGGTAAACTTAACTTTAAGTCGATGAAATGCTACATGCATCGGTTTTATAAATAATGAAGGTTAATTAACAAATTTGCTAAAATATGTTTTTATTTAATAATTTTTTGAATCAACTCGATATGGACTTCTAACTGTGTACATGCAAGAAAGTCGGTTTTATACCTAAATGTAAAATTATGGAATTTTTTCCAAATGCACTGCCGTTATGGTCTTATGTCAACTGGAGTAAGATGAAGAAGGTTAATTAACTTTAATATGTTAAGCTTAATGATTTGAAGCCATTCGACATATGGATTGCCAAATGTGTATATGCCAGAAAATCGGTTTTATACCTAAATGTAAAATTGTGGAATTTTTCCAAATGCACTGCCGTTTTAGCTTTATGCCAACTTCAGTAAGATGAAGAAGGTTAATTAACTTTAATATGTGAAGCTAATGATTTGAAGCAACTCGATATGGATTTCTAAATGTGTACATGCCAGACAATCGGTTTTATACCTAAATGTAAAATTCTGGAATTTTTCAAATGCTGTTTTGGCTTTATGCCAACTTCTGTAAGATGAAGAAGGTTAATAACCTTTAGTATGTGAATTTAATGATTTGAATCAACTCGATATGGATTGCTAAATGTGTATATGCAAGAAAATCGGTTTTATACCTAAATGAAAAATTATGGATTTTTTTGAAATGCACTGCCGTTATGGTCTTATGTCAACTTGAGTAAGATGATGAGGGTTAATTAACTTTAATATGTTAAGCTTATGATTTGAAGCCATTCATATGGATTTCTAAATGTTTATATGCAAGAAAATCGGTTTTATAGCTAAATGTAGAATTGTGGAATTTTTCCAAATGCACTGACGTTATGGTTTATGCCAACTTCTGTAAGATAAAGAAGGTTAGCTAACTTGAATATGTTAAGCTAATGATCTGAGGCAACTTGATATGGATTTCTAAATGTGTATATGCAAGAAAATCGGTTTTATACCTAAATGTAAAATTGTGGAATTTTTCCAAATGCACTGCCGTTTTGGCTTTATGCCAACTTCTGTAAGATGACGAAGGTTAATTAACTTTAATATGTAAAGTTAATGATTTGAATCAACTCGATATGGATTGATAAATGTTTAAATGCAGTAAAATCGGTTTTATACCTAAACGTAAATTTTTGAAATTTTTCCAAATGCACCGCCGTTTTGGCTTTATGCCAACTTCTGCAAGTTGATTTAATGATTTGATTCAACTTGATATGGATTGCTAAATGTGTACATGCAAGAAAGTCGGTTTTATACCTAAATGTAAAATTATGGAATTTTTCCAAATGCACTGCCGTTATGGCTTTATGCCAACTTCTGTAAGATGAAGAATGTTAATTAACTTTAATATGTAAATTTAATGATTTGAATCAACTTGATATGGATTTCTAAATGTGTAAATGCAAGAAAATCGGTTTTATACCTAAATGTAAAATTATGGAATTTTTTCAAATGCTCTGCCGTTTTGGCTTTATGTCAACTTAAATAAGATGATGAGGGTTAATTAAATTTAATATGTAAATTTAATGATTTGAATCAACTTGATATGGATTTCTAAATGTGTACATGCAAGAAAATTGGTTTTATACCTAAATGTAAAATTCTGGAATTTTTTCTAAATGCACTGCCGTTATGGTCTTATGTCAACTTGAGTAAGATGATGAGGGTTAATTAACTTTAATATGTTAAGCTAATGATTTGAAGCCATTCGACATAGATTGCCAAATGTGTATATGACAGAAAATCGGTTTTATACCTAAATGTAAAATTGTGGAATTTTTCCAAATGCACTGCCGGTTTGGCTTTATGCCAACTTCTGTAAGATGAAGAAGTTAATTAACTTTAATATGTGAATTTAATAATTTGAAGCAACTTGATATGGATTTCTAAATGTGTACATGCAAGAAAATCGGTTTTATACCTAAATGTAAAATTCTGGAATTTTCCAAATGCACTGCCGTTTTAGCTTTATGCCAACTTCTGTAAAATGAAGAAGGTTAATTAAATTTAATATGTAAATTTAATGATTTGAATCAACTTGATATGGATTTCTAAATGTGTACATGCAAGAAAATCGGTTTTATACCTAAATGTAAAATTCTGGAATTTTTTCTAAATGCACTGCCGTTATGGTCTTATGTCAACTTGAGTAAGATGATGAGGGTTAATTAACTTTAATATGTTAAGCTAATGATTTGAAGCCATTCGACATATGTAGATTGCCAAATGTGTATATGACAGAAAATCGGTTTTATACCTAAATGTAAATTTGTGGAATTTTCCAAATGCACTGCCGTTTTGGCTTTATGCCAACTTCTGTAAGATGAAGAAGGTAAATTAACTTTAATATTTGAAGCTTATGATTTGAAGCCATTCGAAATAGATTGCCAAATGTGTATATTCATGAAAATCGGTTTTATACCCAAATGTAAAATTGTGGAATTTTTCCTATATGCACTGCCGTTATGGCTTTATGCCAACGTCGTAAGATGAAGAAGGTAAATTAACTTTAATATTTGAAGCTTATGATTTGAAGCCATTGAAATAGATTGCCAAATGTGTATATGCAAAAATCGGTTTTATACCTAAATGTAAAATTGTGGCAATTTTCCAAATGCACTGCCGTTTTGGCTTTATGCCAACTTCAGTAAGATGAAGAAGGTTAATTAACTTTAATATGTGAAGCTTATGATTTGAAGCAATTTGATATGGATTTCTAAATGTGTATACCCAAGAAAATCGGTTTATACCTAAATGTAAAATTCTGGATTTTTCCAAATGCACTGCCGTTTTAGCTTTATGCCAACTTCTGTAAAACGAAGAAGGTTAATTAAATTTAATATGTAAATTTAATGATTTGAATCAACTGATATGGATTTCTAAATGTGTACATGCAAGAAAGTCGGTTTTATACCTAAATGTAAAGTTGTGGAATTTTTCCTATATGCACTGCCGTTATGGCTTCATGCCAACTTTAGTAAGATGAAGAAAGTTAATTAACTTTAACATGTGAATTTAATAATTTGACGCAATTTGATATGGAATTCTAAATGCGTACATGCGAAAATCAGTTTTATACCTAAATGTAAAATTGTGGAATTTTTTTAAAATGCACTGCCGTTTTGGCTTTATGCCAAATTCTTTAAGATATGGATTCCTAAATGTGTACATGCAAGAAAGTCGGTTTTATACTTAAATGTAAAATTGTGGAATTTTTCCAAATTTACTGCCGTTATGGCTTTATGTTAACTTTAGTAAGATGAAGAAATTAATTAATTGTATATGTGAAAATTTAATGATTTAAAATTGCAACTTGATATGGATTTCTAAATGTGTAAGATGCAAGAAAATCGGTTTTATACCTAAATGTAAAATTTTGGAATTTTTCCAAAAACACGGCCGTTAAGCTTTTTTATATACACTTTAGTAAGATGATGAAAGTTAATTAACTTTAATAAGTAAAGCTAATGATTTGAAGCAACTTGATATGGATTTCCAAATGTGTACATGCAAGAAAATCGGTTTTATACCTAAATGTAAAATTGTGAAATTTTTCCAAATGCACTGCCGTTTTGGCTTTATGCCAACTTCTGTAAAATGAAGAAGGTTAATTAAATTTAATATGTAAATTTAGTGATTTGAATCAACTTGATATGGATTTCTAAATGCGTACATGCAAGAAATTCGGTTTTATATCTAAATGTAAAATTCTGGAATTTTCCAAAATGCACAGCCGTCTTGGCTTTATGCCAACTTCTGTAAGATGAAGAAAGTTAATTAACTTAAATCTGTAACGTTAATGATTTAAATCAACTTGAGATGGATTGCTAAATGTTTAAATGCAGGAGAATCGGTTTTATACCTAAATGTAAAATTCTGGATTTTTTCCAAATTTACTGCCGCTTTAACTTTATGCTAACTTCAGTCAGAGAATGAAAGTGAATTCCCCTTCACGAATCTATCAAATGTTCGCAGTCGAACTTGCACCTTTCTCTGCATGTTTTAAGTTCTCTGCATTCACGAATCTATCAAATGTAGCTTCACATATTAAACCTGTTAACTTCTCACTATCTTACTAAAGTTCATAAAGCCAAACGGCAGTGCATTTGGAAAATCCCATAAATTTTACATTTCGGTATAAAACCGACTTTCTTGCATGTACACATTTAGAAATCCATATCAAGTTGCTTCAAATCATTAACTTTACATATTAAAGTTAATTAACCTTCTTCATCTTACTGAAGTTGGCATAAAACCATAACGGCATTGCATTTGGAAAAATCCACAATTTTACATTTAGGTATAAAACCGACTTTCTTGCATGTACACGTTTAGAAATCCACATCAAGTTGCTTCAAATTATTAAATTCATATATTAAAGTTAATTAATCTTCTTCATCTTACTGAAGTTGGCATAAAACCATAACGGCAGTGCATTTGGAAAAAATTCCACAATTTTACATTTAGGTATAAAACCGACTTTCTGGCATGTACACATTTAGAAATCCATATCAAATTGCTTCAAATCATTAGCTTCACATATTAAAGTTAATTAATCTTCTTCAACTTACTGAAGTTGGCATAAAGCCAAAACGGCAGTGCATTTGGAAAAATTCCAGAATTTTACATTTAGGTATAAAACCGACTTTCTTGCATGTACACATTTAGAAATCCATATCAAGTTACCTCAAATCATTAGCTTAACATATCAAAGTTAATTAACCTTCGCCATTTTACAGAAGTTGGCATAAAACCAAAACGGCAGTGCATTTGGAAAATTCCAGAATTTTACATTTAGGTATAAAACCGATTTTCTTGCATGTACACATTTAGAAATCCATATCAAGTTACCTCAAATCATTAGCTTAACATATTAAAGTTAATTAACCCTCACCATCTTACCCAAGTTGACATAAGACCATAACGGCAGTGCATTTGGAAAAAATTCCATAATTTTACATTTAGGTATAAAACCGACTTTCTTGCATGTACGCATTTAGAAATCCATATTAAGTTGCCTCAAATCATTAGCTTAACATATTAATGTTAGTTAACCCTCACCATCTTACTCAAGCTGGCATAAAGCCAAAACGGCAGTGCATTTGGAAAAATTCCATATTTTACATTTAGGTATAAAACCGACTTTCTTGCATGTACACATTTAGAAATCCATATCAGGTTACCTCAAATCATTAGCTTAACATATTAAAGTTAATTAACCCTCACCATCTTACTCAAGTGGACATAAGACCATAACGGCAGTGCATTTGGAAAAATTCCATAATTTTACATTTAGGTATAAAACCGACTTTCGTGCATGTACACATTTAGAAATCCATATCAAGTTGCTTCAAATTATTAAATTCACATATTAAAGTTAATTAATTTTCTTCATCTTACTGAAGTTGGCATAAAACCATAACGGCAGTGCATTTGGAAAAATTCCATAATTTTACATTTAGGTATAAAACCGACTTTCTTGCATGTACACATTTAGAAATCCATATCAAGTTGCTTCAAATTAATAAATTCACATATTAAAGTTAATTAATTTTCTTCATCTTACTGAAGTTGGCATAAAACCATAACGGCAGTGCATTTGGAAAAATTCCATAATTTTACATTTGGGTATAAAACCGAATTTCTTGTATGCACACATTTAGAAATCCACAAAGAATTGCTTCAAATCATTAGCTTAACATATTAAAGTTAATTAACCCTCATTATTTTACTCAAGTTGACATAAGACCATAACGGCAGTGCATTTGGAAAAAATTCCATAATTTTACATTTAGGTATAAAACCGACTTTCTTGCATGTAGACATTTAGAAATCCATATTAAGTTGCTTCAAATCATTAGCTTAACATAATTAATGTTAATTAACCCTCACCATCTTACTCAAGTTGACATAAGACCATAACGGCAGTGCATTTGGAAAATTCCATAATTTTACATTTAGGTATAAAACCGATTTTCTTGCATGTACACATTTAGGAATCCATATCAAGTTGCTTCAAATTAAATAAATTCACATATTAAAGTTAATTAATCTTCTTCATCTTACTTAAGTTGGCATAAAGCCAAAAAGGCAGTGCATTTGGAAAAATTCCATAATTTTACATTTAGGTATAAAACCGACTTTCTTGCATGTACACATTTAGAAATCCATATCAAGTTACCTCAAATCATTAGCTTAACATATTAAAGTTAATTAACCCTCACCATCTTACTCAAGTTGACATAAGACCATAACGGCAGTGCATTTGGAAAAAATTCCATAATTTTACATTTAGGTATAAAACCGACTTTCTTGCATGTACGCATTAAGAAATCCATATCAAGTTGCTTCAAATTAATAAATTCACGACTATTCTTGCATGTACGCATTTAGAAATCCATGTCGGGGTGATCGACGTGTGTTTTGCCGGTGTGCCAAATAAAATAAAAACTATTAGATTTCGGATAATTGACAATTCAAATTTGTATATTTGAGGGTGTGTAATACGTGTATGTACTTATGTGTTAATAAATATTATAAATTGTGTGGGTACAAATCCGGGGTTATTTACAAATATATATATATAAATAAATAAAATATAAAACCTGATGTGGTTAGTTTTTCCCGCGTTAAGTTGTTTTTACTGCTGTTGTTGCTGCTAATACTGCTGCTGGTTTATTTTGTTGCTGCTGCTGATTTTTGCGCCTGTATGTCCGTCCGCTATGGTGATTAGGTTTATTGTGTCTTTTTGTTTTGTTGGGTTTCCTGGTTTCATCAATCTTGGGTAGATGTCAGCTCCCAGTTCCAACATAATTTTGTCGTCTTTCCAGAATGTAGGGTCGATAGACTAAGTGGCCGAACTTAATAATTT
>NW_026094364.1:0-4711 GCF_024586455.1 Bactrocera neohumeralis | reverse complement strand
ATTGTACCTTTTAAAGGGGAGAATCCATATAAGATTTTATTTTTCTTTAGGTTTGACACGAATTCAAATGTTTTAATCCTTCTAACTGCTAAACGGTTAGCAAAGCCAACGCCAGAAAATAAATGACGGTGATTTCGACTTCGCGATCATACCGCCAGAACCAGTGGTGACGGATGAAGAAGAAGGTGCCGATGGGGATTGGTCACAGCCTCTTTACCACAAGACATTCCTGGGAATATAGAAGTATTAGATGACGAGGCCTCATTTTCCCAGCAGTGGCAATGACAGCAGCAATGATGAGCTTATCCGAAAAGGCAAAGATAAGTCGTCGTCAGCTGCCAGATCAACCAATATGGTGAAAGTGTTCACCAATATATTCTTCTATAACTCAAAAACAAGTTAGTCACCAAAAGACAAGAAGAGTTAAAAAAATGTTAAAATTCACACCAGCGAAATATTTGAGAAAATATTTGATGAAGACGTCATAAACTTGATCGAAAATAATACAATATTATACGCAATAAAAAACAGACACACATTTCAAAAATTCTGTCGAGTTGAAAAGTTTATGGGAATATTGATACTATCAGGATATTAAAATACCAAGAGGGAGATTTGTATTGGTTTATGATGAGGACGTGGTTTTGAAATAATATCGAAGTGTAAGGCAAAGATTTTATATAAAAAAACATTCATTTTGTAAAACGACGAAGTTTAAATTCAGGGAGGGATAAAATGTTTAAAGTTCGTTCATTAACTAATATTCTAAAGGAGGAAATTTCAACAGGGGTAGTGCACGACCATATTTCAATAGATGAGTCCATGGTGAAGTATTTGTCATCATTCTCTAAACAGTTTATCCGGGGAAAAACCAGTGTGTTTTGGTTATAAAAATTGGGTAGCTGCAAGTTCCATGATACTGCTATGCTTTTGATTTTTATTGTGGAAAGCCTTTGAAGCTTTACTGAACCTTTTAGGATCAGAGTGTTAAAAGTTTACTTCAAAGGTCGCAGACTGATCCATCAAGGCACCAGATTTTGGGTAACTTTTTAATTATAATCTCTTGAGACCAAAAGAAGGATATCGCAATGGAACGATAAGAGAAAATAGAACAAAGAAATGTCCAAGAGAAGTACTAAAGAGATGAAGAAAAAAAAGACGTGCCTTGGATTTAGGTTTGATAACAAACGAAATTCTATTAGAGATGGAAGGATAATATGTTTAATTTTGGACAAATTATGACACTATTGAACCTTTGGGGGTTGTCTTATGGTCGTCTCTGAACGTAATAAAAAAGATTAACATACCAAGCGGTTTCAAACTATAACAAAACATGGGTGGAGTGGGTGAATTCAAACCCAATAATTTCTTTATAGGATTGCAATTCACGGAAAAAATGGTGGTGGTTTATTCACATATGTACTAGATATGACAATTGCAAATGGCATGGCTTTGCATTTAATGAAAATCACAGTGATAATGGATCAGCTCCTGTTTCGACGTTCTATTGGAGGTACTACTTACGCCAAAAACCCAACATAAGACTCGCCTTCCTTCATTGGTCCTGGTTGCCACAAGATGGTAAAGGGCACTCCCAAAAGATTGAAACCATTTTGGTTAAAAGTGTCACGCGATTCGTGATGCAAAAATGTTTTAAAACATTATGTTCGAAAACAATGTTTTGAAAATTTCACCTGTAATACCCGCTTATCACTAAGTACACCCTTATAAGGAGGCCCAATTTTTATTTTTTTCATACTGACGTGTTTATTCTGATTGTAAACAATATAAAATAAAATTTTAAAAAATTACCTATTCATTTTACTTTTAAGGGTTAACCAACGTAAAACCCAGAAAAAAAAACCCACAAAATTTTAAAAATTATTTACTGAAATACTTATATAAAAAAAAATTTTTTATATAACTATTTAAGTCCAAAACATCAAGTAAAAAAATTTTCAAAAATACTAAATGAAAATTTTACTAGTAAAAAAAGAAATTTTTTAATAAAAGTATAATAAAAATATATAAAGATATAAATATTAACTAGTTTTCACAATAAAAATTTTATATAATTAACTTATAAAATACATTAAATTTTATATATATATTTGTATATAAAATTTGACAATTTTAATTTTTAAAAAATGTTCCGGCCACGTTGTTCTACCAACCCGAAAGTAAGAAAATTTACTTTTGCCCTTTTTAAAATTTCAAAACCAAAATTCAGTAATTTATATGATTTTCAGTTTTTCGGTAAAATAAAAAAGTTTAATTTTTGATAATTTTGTATTTTTTATATAAAAAACGTTTTTAACAACAAAAGTTTTTTTGTTTTCCTTTTCTTAATTTTTTGTTGTAAGCAATGACCAAATCGAACGGGGCCCGACTTTATTCCTAAATTAGGGCTTATTTTTCTTTTTTTTTTATTTTTTTTTATTGTTAAAATGTTGTTTATATTAATACATAATAAAAAGAGAAAAGGGTTAATGCCCTTTTGAATAAAGTTTTTTTTTTCTTTTTTAATCCCTTTTGTTTTAAAGAAGAACAAGAGGTATTATGAAATATGCCGATTTGATCTTTGAATATGGGAGAACAATTAAGTACCAACAGGTAAGTAAAAGGGGTTTTTTCTTTTTTATTATTATTATTTTTTTTTTTTTGATTTTACGAATTTTTGAAATTAAAAATTTGTAATTAATTTGCCTTTTTTTATTTGATTAAATTTTTAAAAAACCCGAAAAATTTAAAATAGTTTTATTTAAACGGGGAAAAAAAACTGTATGCGTATGTCTGTATTTTTGATTTAAAAACAATGACCGGGGAGAAAAAAATTTAAATGGGATGCACCTAAGAATATTGAAATTTAATTTTTAGAAATTTATATTTTTTATAATATTTATACAAAATAATATGTGTTATGTTGTTTTCCAACATTGGGTTTTATTTAAAATAAAAATTAAATTAAAATATGAATATAAAATTTAAAATAGTATGTTGTATTTTTATTATTTCTATTTTTCCTTTTTCTGATCAATTTTCCAAGTTTTTATTTGCAACCCTTTATACTTTTGGATTTATATTTTAATTTTTTTTTTTTTCAAATTTTGTGTTTGGAAAAATAATTTAAAATAACATTTTTTTAGAAAGATAGGATACATATAATTTTATATTTAAAAAATATTTCATAATATATTGGGGGTAAAAACATTTTTAAAAAAATACCAAACTGTTTTTTTTTGGGGAAATTTAAACCCTGTTGAAAAAGTTTAAAACCTTTTTTTTAAAAGGTTAACCGACTTGAATACAGTTTTTTTGAAAAAAAACTGTACCAGTTTCCAACATAATATAGAAAAAAAAATTTTTAAAAAAAGGGGGTGATAAACCCATTACCCCTTCAAGGGGCCCTTTTTTTTTTATTCATTGTTTATTATTAAATTTGCTTTTTGTTTAAATTTTTTTTGGTTTTGTTGATAATTGAATTCATCATTAAAAAGGGCCGTTTTGATACTTTTTCCATTTTTTTTCCGGCCCTGTTTGAAGGGGTTTTATTTTTTTTTTGTTTTTTTAACTTTTGGATATGTTTTATACAAATTATTGATATACCCATTGATTTAAAAAATCAATAATTAAAACATATTAATGAAAAGAACAAAAATTTTTTTTTTCTTTTTGTTTTTTTATTTTTTTGGGTGGGGAAAAAATAATATCCTTCCCAGTTCACTTACGGAAACCCTTTTACGACCTTACCCCCAAATAATCGTTTTTGGTAATTTTGAAAAAACCGAACACAAGGCGTCACAGGATCCCTCGGGGGGGCCTCACAAATAATTCAATGGAAATAAATGGGGGGGAAAAGGAAAGGGGGCAACAACGAGAATGACCACACTTACGGAAATTTGTTCATGAAAGTTGTTAACCCAGCGAAAGGGTTAGGGGTTTTCCCACCTTTTTTTAGGAAATAAGTGAATTTTTATTGAGGCCCAAGGGCATCAAGGGCATCACAGACCGTTATTCCAATTGTTATTGACGCAATTTGTCCATTTAAGTTTGTCCTTATAATGGGGCAAACCAACATAGACTCCCTTATATAAACACATTCAAACTTTTTCCATTCAAGATGAACGCATGAATAAGGTATTAATTCAACACCATAATCCGATCTATTTAATATATTTATCTTGTTCCTTTAATTAACCAGACAAAACACTCCCCGAACAAGAACCCATGCACCCCCCACCCATAGATTGAGAAAGAGCTATCAATCTGTCTTACACGCTTTTGTTCGGGCCGGAAGTTTTCCCGGGGGTCAAATTAACCCAGGCCCACTCCTGGGGAACTTCCCTCAACCTTTTTTAAATTTCAGCTTTGAACCATACTTTTTCCCGAGCCCAAATTTTTTTTTCCCAAGGACTAGAGACAAAAGTAGCACACCCCAATTGCTATCATCTGATCGTTTTTGAACCCCTTTAAATTTCGTTCTTTATTAATGAAAACATCTTTGGGAAAAAGCTGCTTGAGTCTTTCGACGGTCCCAAAATTTACCCCTTTGGGCGAATACAATGCCCCAAACGTTCTTTAAAACATTACCCTTATCTAAAAAACCCAAAAAAGAACAGAGGTCTTATTTTATTTTTCCATAAAAATATTAGGATTTAGCCTGCTTTACACTCAATTTGTTCAAATAATTTAAAGCCCCAAAAAAATAAAA
>NW_026094363.1:0-4880 GCF_024586455.1 Bactrocera neohumeralis | reverse complement strand
CCCCCCCAAACAAAAAACGGTAATATTTGGAATTTTTTAAAAGTTTTCCACCTTCAGTTATACAAAGGTCAGATTTTGCTAATAGCTGATCTTTTGGTGGGAATATAACATATAATATGTATTGGAAAATATACAGGGATATACATATGCATAAAGAAGAGCTAGCATTTTGCAAGAAAAATTAACATTTTTTTAAGACTTTATTATGGACAAAATCAATAAGAATCGAAAGAAAAGAATCTTTGACAGTCTAGTCTCTTTAAGATTCCTTTTGAAAATAAAACGAGCTTTACGTGCTGCTGATAGCTCTTTCAGCTTCACCGTAGCTATAATACCCTTCAAACGTGCCTTTCTTATAGCATAAACGAGTATAAAAGGTCTTTATCTTGATTTTGATTGAACAGTTTTTATGGCAGTGACGTGCTATACTAGTTAGTTAGTTAGTTTGCGATCGAAAAAAATTGTTCGGAGATTGTAGCGCAGCATCTTGGGAAGAAAAGGTCGTGCAAATTCTCAGATCGAATTCTCAAAAGCTGAGTGTCTAGTTTATGTAACAAGTGGCGCAAAAATTACCTTCAGATGTTTTTGGAATAATGAAAAACTTTTAAAAACTGAAAACTTGCTTCTGCTTGTGGATTATTTTTATTTGGTCCTTTAAATTTTTTTACATCAAGTCCAGAATATGATATCATGTACATGCCCGCCGCCACAGTTGATTGTCATTTGAGCCCTTTTCATGGCATTTTTCAACACTTTGGCCAGAACTTCCGGCGATAGGTCCTCATATTCTTGACGGATATTGTCTTTAAGAGCTGCAAGAGTCTGAGGCTTGTTGACATAAACCCCCGACTTCAAAAAGCCGCACAAAAATAAGTCTAGAGCGGTCAAATCAGGCGATCTTGCTAGTCAGTGCAAATCGCCAAAACATGAGATTAGGCGCCCGGGAAATGCAACGCAGTGTAGCGTTTACTTACGTGTATCTCGCATGTGTTTACTGCAAAAACGTCAAAAGAGAACTGACATTAGATGTCAATTGCAAAATTTATAGCATCTTCTGATCATCTTTTTACTTTTGCGCCACCCTGTATATACAGTCACTCGGGCAGGCGGACTCATCATGCTGATCGTTTAAATATGTTTAGACATCTATATCAAGGCTCAGTCACGATAATTTTTTCTCGATGAATACTCTTGGGCAGGGCTATAATAAAATAAATTGGAAGATAACAACTTTATATAATTATGAACTACACAATTTAGTTTTATCGCTGAATTTTTATGTGGATTTGTGTTTGTCGATCTAAGGGGAAAGCGATATAAAAGTGGATGGTAGATCGACTATATCCGCATAAGCGCTGATATTTCACTAGAATATTTACATGCCAGATCTGTGGAACTTTTCACGATCCCGGAAGAAACAATATTTGTTTTTTGACTGAACGAAATAAAGATTGTAGAAAAAATACACTAAAAAAAATAGGTTCTAAGGGGCCCAATAAGTAAATTGAAAAGTCCACGGCACCCCAAAACGGTTTTTTTCCCAACTTTGGTGATAAACTGATTATAGCGACCCCCCAACTTTTCGATAGCCTTTTTGCAGTACAATTTGTTCTGTCTTCAAATAGGTCACCTCTTCATTCGCCGAAAATTTCTTTCCTTTTACCATTCTTTTGGGGATCCGAGAACAGGAAATAGTCGCTGTTGGCCAGATCTGAAAAAAACGGTATATACGGAAGGCTTTCGAAGCTCAATTCATGGATTTTTTTCATCGATTTCACTGACTTGTGTCACGGTTAAATTTTCTTGCTTAAACAGCGCTTTATTTTTCTTTGAATGCACCGCTTTTCACGATTTCGTCCTTCAAACGGTTCAAGAACGCTATGTAATAGTCGCTGTTGATGGTAATCAAGGTAATGAATAAAAATTACTCCATGCGCATCCTAAAATATAGACGCCATGACCTTGCCAGCTGACTGTTGCGTTTTTCCACGCTTTGGAGCGGGTTCATTATCTGCACTCCACTCGGATAACTGTCGATTGGACTTCCGAGTGAAATAATAGAGCCATGTTTTATCCATTGTCACAAATCAACGCAAAAGCTCGAGTTTCTTATGTTTGAACATCTCATCCCATCTTTCTCATAGCCAAATATTCGTAAATGATTTGTTATACACGGTCAGTTGACTTGAGCTCTCAGTCAACGTCACTTTACGTTCATCCAAAAAATTTTTTGTGGACCTTTTTGATGTTTTCGTCGGTAACAATCACTTTTGGGCGACCACTGCGTTCACCATTTCGTTGCTCATTTCACAACGTCTAAACTTAGCATATCAATCCTTGTTGATTGGCTACCCTGGGGCAACGTCCGGGAACACGTCTTAAAGCTAAGCAAGGAGTTCTCCGCCAGCATTCTTAGAACACCTTTGAAGCTCAAAAAAAGGTAATGCGGACAGATTGTTATTGCTAGCTGAAATCAGTTCGGATTTTATCAAATAATTTTGTTACATATTGCAAACCATTAAATCTACAAGATATTCTGCTCAAATTAAATAAATCTTATCAAACAGCCTAATGATGCGCATAACTATTTTCATATTTTCATCTTCTTATTTGAATGGAAAATTTCCAAGCACAAAATTAAATTGATAAATTAACAAACATGCCGTTATTATTAATTAATAAAGCACTTGCAAGTGAAGTATTTATTAATAAAACGTGCGTTTGCCCATTTCACTCACAATTTAAGTGGAGTACAAATTTAATGTTACACAGAAAAGTCAGCAATCTTCAACAGCCCCCGGAAGGCAAAAATTTCCCTACGCAGTCGCCCAGCAAGTTGGAAAAAAAGTAGAACAAAAGTTAGAAAAAAAAAAGAGGAAAAAAAAAATTGAACTCAAATTGATTACACAACGCACCTCAAAACGCCTTCCACGAGTGCGAAGGCACACATATACACGCGCACATGTTCATAAGTCTTAACTGGAAAATGTATATTTTATGTCATGTATATGTATGTCATGTATATGTATGTATGTCATGTATATCTGTGTATATATGTGTGTATGTATGTATGTATGCAGATATATTGTGAAAATGATAAATAAATCCGCACTTTATCTTTATAATTCCAGCCTTCAATCAGTCAAAGCGCGGCTCGCTGTTGTGTTTGGTGCCGAAAATCCTCAACATACTGTTTGCCTATACATATGTATGTGTGTACTCGTTTTTGACACAAATGCCATTTATGGTGCGTGCAGAGTTATACAATTAGAAGCATACCTCAATAAATATACATACATATATACGTAGTATGTACATATGGATATATCGATATGAGCATACATATGCAGTAGGATGATGTGTTGGCCAGCATTTTCGAACCCGCTGATCAGTTGGTTATTGTTTTTTATACCCTCAAGTACGAAGCCACGAAACCTTGTAGCAACCAAAAAAATATATGTATATAAAGTACATATCGTCACCTAAAATGCGAAATAACGTAACATAATTTTTAATAAGTTTGCAGGTGAAGGAAAACCAATATGATAGAAACCACTCATATTGAAACAAAATTTTAGTTTTGGTTATAAAATGGTTATATATTGGTTATTTGTTGGTTATATATTGGTTATATGTTAGTTATACATTGGTTATATATTGTTTATATGTTGGTTATATATTGGTTATATGTTGGTTATACATTGGTTACACGTTGGTTATATCTGACAGCGGAAGCTGAAAATTTTATGCCACATATATGTAATATAATGTAGTGAATCGTAAGCAATAAAGAACTCACTTTCGATTTTTATACCCCGCAACAATGTTGCTAACGGTATTTAGTTTTTTACATAATTTTTGTAAGTCCTAAAACTAAAAGAGTCAGATATAGGGTTATAAAACCAAAGTGATCAGGGTGACGAGTAGAGTTGAAATCCGGATGTCTGTCTGTCCGCCCGTGCAAGCTGTAACTTGAGTAAAAATTGAGAGATCATGATGAAACTTGGTACACGTATTCCTTAGCTCCATAAGAAGGTTAAGTTCGAAGATGGGAAAAATCGGCCAACTGCCACGCCCACAAAATGACGGAAACCGAAAACCTATAAAATGTCATAACTAAGCCATAAATAAAGATATTAAAGTGAAATTTGGCACAAAGGATCGCATTAGGGAGGGGCGTGGCCCCGCCCCCTACTAATTTTTTTGTACATATCTCGGAAACTACTATAGCTATGTCAACCAAAGTCTACAGAGTCTTTTCTTCAGGTATTTCCATATACAGTTCAAAAATGGAAGAAATCGGATAATAACCACGCCCACCTCCCTACAAAGGTTATGTTGAAAATCACTAAAAGTGCGTTAACCGACTAACAAAAAAAGTCAGAAACACTAAATTTTACGGAAGAAATTGCAGAAGGAAGTTGCACCCAGGCTTTTTTTAAAAATTTAAAATGGGCGTGGCCTCGCCCACTTATGGACCAAAAACCATATCTCAGGAACTACTACACCGATTTCAATGAAACGGTATATAATCTTTTCTTAAAACCCTGATGCGCGAAAAAATGGGGGAAATGTTCCAAAACCCCCTTCTTCCTTAACCTATTTTGAATTCCATCTGATGCCTTCTCTGTATAAAACAGTATAAACATTGGAACCAATGATGATAGCGGAATAAAACTTTACAAAAATACGGTATTTGAAAAATATGTAAAACCAATTTGAAATCTCGATTATCACTTTACCATGCGAGAGTATAAAATGTTCGGTGACACCCGAACTTAGCCCTTCCTTACTTGTTAATGATACGTTGTTTTATTTTTAAATGACGATATATAAATGAGTGTTTTAGTTATGTCCCCTGTCTGCCCGCCAAATTACCC
>NW_026094362.1:0-4297 GCF_024586455.1 Bactrocera neohumeralis | reverse complement strand
CATAGATCACGAACAGTGGGTGTTGGGGGAGCCTGTTAAAGGCTTCAAAAATCAAATTTTTTGAAGGTTTTTTTTGGAGAAACAAATAATTGATTTAATCGAAATTTCTAGGCTTTATAGTTATATATTGAGCACCTTTCCCAAATTTTGGATAAAATCTTTGATATTCTGCCTTTGGGAAAGCATTGCTCCATTTGCATCTCCTATGTGCATTTTTCGGACGGGAAAGGATGTAGGTCGCAATTTCTATTGGAAACAAAAAAATTCAAAAGAGATTCATATTTTTATGAATTTATCTTCTAGTTAAACTAAGAAAATTCCAAAGAAAGTGTAAAATTTTACAATTTTTTTTAAATTAAATAAAAGTGGTTTTTGACCAAAAAAAAATAATTTTAGGTTCTTTAAAAATATGTTCAAACTTGACTTAGTTTGTTTAGCTTAAATAGAAAAAAAAATTTATGCCAATAATAATAAACTTTGCCCCTCATTGCATACGACGTTTAGTTTTTTTCTTCGGGTGGAGGTCTTCCTCTTCCTCTGCTTCCCCCGGCGGGTACTGCGTCGAATACTTTCAGAGCTGGAGTGTTTTCATCCATCCGGACAACATGACCTAGCCAGCGTAGCCGCTGTCTTTTAATTCGCTGAACTATGTCAATGTCGTCGTATATCTCGTACAGCTCATCGTTCCATCGAATGCGATATTCGCCGTGGCCAATGCGCAAAGGACCATAAATCTTTCGCAGAATTTTTCTCTCGAAAACTCGTAACGTCGACTCATCGGTTGCTGTCATCGCCCAAGCCTCTGCACCATATAGCAGGACGGGAATTATGAGGGACTTATAGAGTTTAGTTTTGTTCGTCGAGAGAGGACTTTACTTTTCAATTGCCTACTCAGTCCGAAGTAGCACCTGTTGGCAAGAGCAATCCTGCGTTGGATTTCCAGGCTGACATTGTTCGTGGTGTTAATACTGGTTCCTAAGTAGACGAAATTATCTACAACTTCAAAGTTATGACTGTCAACAGTGACGTGAGAGCCAAGTCGCGAGTGCGACGACTGTTTGTTTGATGACAGGAGATATTTCGTTTTGCCCTCGTTCACTGCCAGACCCATTTTCTGTGCTTCCTTGTCCAGCCTGGAGAAAGCAGAACTAACGGCGCGGGTGTTGAGGCCGATGATATCAATATCGTCGGCATACGCCAGCAGCTGTACTCTCTTATAGAAGATGGTACCTTCTCTGTTTAGTTCTGCAGCTCGAACTATTTTCTCCAGAAGCAGGTTGAAGAAGTCACACGATAGGGAGTCGCCTTGTCTGAAACCTCGTTTGGTATCGAACGGCTCGGAGAGGTCCTTCCCGATCCTGACGGAGCTTTTCGTGTTGCTCAGCGTCAACTTACACAGCCGTATTAGTTTTGCGGGGATACCAAATTCAGACATCGCGGCATAAAGGCAGCTCCTTTTCGTGCTGTCGAAAGCAGCTTTGAAATCGACAAAGAGGTGGTGTGTGTCGATTCTCCTTTCACGGGTCTTTTCCAAGATTTGGCGCATGGTGAATATCTGGTCGGTTGTTGATTTTCCAGGTCTGAAGCCACACTGATAAGGTCCAATCAGTTTGTTGACGGTGGGCTTTAATCTTTCACACAATACGCTCGATAGAACCTTATATGCGATGTTCAGGAGGCTAATCCCACGGTAGTTGGCGCAGATTGTGGGGTCTCCTTTTTTATGGATTGGGCATAGCACACTTAAATTCCAATCGTTGGGCATGCTTTCGTCCGACCATATTTTACAAAGAAGCTGATGCATGCACCCTATTAGTTCTTCGCCGCCGTGTTTGAATAGCTCGGCCGGTAGTCCGTCGGCCCCTGCCGCTTTGTTGTTTTTGAGGCGGGCAATTGCTATTCGAACTTCTTCATGGTCGGGTAATGGAACGTCTGCTCCATCGTCATCGATTGGGGAATCGGGTTCTTCTTCTCCTGGTGTTGTGCGTTCACTGCCATTCAGCAGGCTGGAGAAGTGTTCCCTCCATAATTTAAGTATGCTCTGGGCATCAGTGACTAGATCACCTTTGGGGGTTCTACAAGAGTATGCTCCGGTCTTGAAACCTTCTGTAAGCCGCCGCATTTTTTCGTAGAATTTTCGAGCATTACCCCTGTCGGCCAGCTTATCAAGCTCTTCGTACTCACGCATTTCGGCCTCTTTCTTCTTCTGTCTGCAAATGCGTCTCGCTTCCCTCTTCAACTCTCGGTATCTATCCCATCCCGCACGTGTAGTGGTCGATCGTAACGTTGCGAGGTAGGCAGCCTGTTTTCTCTCCGCTGCGACACGGCACTCCTCGTCGTACCAGCTGTTCTTTTGCACTTTCCGAAAACCAATGGTTTCGGTTGCAGCTGTACGTAAGGAATTTGAAATGCCGTCCCACAGTTCCCTTATACCGAGTTGTTGACGAGTGCTCTCAGAGAGCAGGAGTGCAAGCCGAGTAGAAAATCGTTCGGCTGTCTGTTGTGATTGCAGCTTCTCGACGTCGAACCTTCCTTGTGTTTGTTGACGTGCGTTTTTTGCTGCACAGAGGCGGGTGCGTATCTTGGCTGCAACAAGATAGTGATCCGAGTCGATGTTAGGACCTCGGAGCGTACGCACGTCTAGAACACTGGAGACGTGTCTTCCGTCTATCACAACATGATCGATCTGGTTGGTGGCTTTTCGATCCGGAGACTGCCAGGTAGCTTGATGTATCTTCTTGTGCTGGAATCTAGTACCACAGATAACCATATTTCGGGCCCCGGCAGAAGTCGATCAGAGATAAGGGGATGCCCCGGAATGTCCCGGGCCCCAATTGGGGAAGGGGCCGTTTCCCGGGTGGTTTATGTCCCCCGCGAAAATAAAACTGACATCACCGCCGTCCAAAAAAATGCGATGGACGGGGCAAGGCAGAAAGAGTAGGTCCGGACATTTTACTACGTGGGACATATTCTTAGATAATTTTTAAAAAAGAATTTAAGAAAAAAAAAATCGATTGTTTGAAGTTTTTTAAACAGGCTCCTTTAAAAAAATTTTGTATCAGAATTTATTGATCTTATAAAAATTAATTAGAAATTTTTAAAAAAAAAAAAGTGACAATAAAAAATAAATTAAAAAAAATTAAAATTTTGGGGAATGACTTTTTAACAAAATAAAAAAGAAAAGAAAAAATGCACATTAAAAAAATTTCCCAAGAATTTCCGTTTTTGCTTTTTGGACATGTTAACTCTGTGAAGAACACAAATATCATCATAAATACAAGTAAAAAAAAAGAATCATATGGTCGTCAACAGCTGAGATCACCCCAATCAAATAGTTGATTTTTCGGCAAAAATTTTTAAAAAAAGGTTTTAAAAATAATAAAGGGGTTGCAGTATGGCGCGTTACCCATATTTTTGGGATTGGTCCCCAAGCCTATTTTCACAAAAAATATATACAATACTAAACAAAAATTCTTTTTTTTCTTTTGGCGTAAAACGCTTTGATTATAGCCGAGAACGCAGCGCCAGTCGTTTCTTTTTTTTGCCTTCGCCAATTGGATATTCAAGCGAAGCCGGTCCTTCTCCCCTTTGGGCCATCCCAAAGGCGGAGTCTTCCTTTCTTCTGCTTCGGCGGGTTGCGTCGTCTTTCGGCGGGTTTTCATCCCTCCGGGCAACTGCCAGCCAGCGTGCCGCGTCTTTTTAAATCGGAACAATGTCGTGTTTTGTATCTCTCGCTCATCGTTCCATGAATGCGGAACGCCGGGCTAACCCCAAAAGGGCCATAAATCTTTTGGGAAATTTTTCTGAAAACTCGCAACGTCGCTCATCGTTGTTGACATCGTCCCGTCTGAGTGACTTATAGAGTTTGGTTTTGTTTGTCGGGGGGACTTTGCTTTCAATTCCTCTCAGTCCAAGTAGCACCTGTTGGCAAGAGCAATCCCGTTGTTTCTGGCTGCATTGTTGGTGGTGTTAAAACGGTTCCAAATAGACGAAATTATTACCTTAAAAATTATGACGTCAACAGTGACGTGAGGGCCCAAATCGCGAGTGCGACGACGTTTGTGATAACAGGAGATATTTCGTTTTGCCCCCGCACTGCCCCGACCCATTTTCTTCCTTTTCCCCGCCTGGGGAAAGAGAACTAACGGGAAAATGGAGCCGATGATATCGATGTCATCGGCATACGCCACAGTGTACACCCTTTTAGAAGATGGTACCTTTCCATTTAATTTCCCGAACTATTTTTAAAACAGGTTGAAGAATTCGCACTATGGGGGTCCCTTGTCTGAAACCTCGT
>NW_026094361.1:0-5030 GCF_024586455.1 Bactrocera neohumeralis | reverse complement strand
AAAAATAGCCCACACTGCAGCTTTAATTACCAATTTTTCGCTCATAATCATCTGCATGATGTGCATAATCGTAATTTTTACCATTTTGAGTCTAAAAAATAAATGCAAAGCAAGTATAACAGAGCTATCAAATTACCATGTAAATGTTAATCTGAACGATCATAATGAAGTCAAAACACCCGAAATACCAACACTAGAAGGGTCAATAACTCTGACAGATCAAATGCAGCGAACAAACGGGGACGTTTGTTTTTGACGGCGGAGGAGTTAACACGAAACATATTCATAATTATAGCTGACGCTAATATTTTAATAACAAATATAGCTGAGCTAATATTTCGCAATCAGAAATAAAGTTATAGCTGACAGTAATATTTTCGTCAACAACAGGAAACTTAACATACGCCACGATATATATATATATATATATATATATATATATATATATATATATATATATATATATATATATATATATATATATATATACAATATATATATATATATATATATATATATATATATATATATATATATATATATGTTATATATATATATATATATATATATATATATACATATATATATATATATATATATATATATATATATATATATATATATATATATATATATATATATATAGAATATAAGTTTACATAGGTAGCTGTTAGTTCAATTTAAGTTAAGCCACAAAAATTATATTCTCAATAAAGCTTAAAAGTCTTTATAGCAGCCAAATCAAGTTTTGATTTTATATAAAGTATACTTGAATAAGCTTTTAAAGTTTTCAACCAACAACAGCCCACTTGGAACTGTTTGAGCTTGTTCACCAAGTCGAGAGAATATCAAGTACAAACGCAACTGGCACCAAAGGACTTATTCAACTTGTATACGTATATAGTCACATATCGACATACATAAACCCAATAATAAATAAATAAACATTATCCACTCCAAGAAAGATTTCGAAAAATGAACTCTTTCTTGAAATAAGAGAAGCCTGCTTACACATTTTCTGCTGATAAAACAAATTCTTTAGCATGCATTGTTAACACATGGCAAATGTTAACATTTGCTAAATAAAAGTAATAATGCGTAATCAGCAATAATGAGTAAAGCATAGTGGAAATGCATCTTTAGTTGCACAATATTTCCCACAGCAAAAGCCAGACGCTTTCATTAGCATAAAAACTCATTTTTCGGTGTGAAGCGGAAGTCCAACACGCGCAACCCAAATAAGTCAATTCAGAGAATTGGCAACAACATCAAGGCAGCAGTTGGCAACTTAGCTTAGCTTTTAAGTAAATTAATGTTTAAGTTTTAGTCTTAGCTCTGTAATCAAACAAAGAAGAACTAAATAAAATTTTTTTAAAAGAAATTCACTTAAAATTTCCGAACTGGCGCCCAACGTGGGGCCTTCGCTAGTCGCGTTTAGTAAATCGTATCAATACACCCGCGGTGTATCCACAAGTCTTGGTTAAAAAGTTTGTGCTGTCGTGATACGCAGCGGCTACCATTAGAAGACAAGGATAATACTTACCACTCCAGACGGCGAAGCTTCGGGCTAGGACTCAAAAGAAGTGCAGAAAAAGAGGCCCAAATAGCAAACGGGAAACGCAAGACGTTAGCCGCCTGCCCAGGAGAATGTTCCTGCTACTAGGGTAAGAATTAATTTTAAGAATCAATATTAATATATTCACTTATGTAAAAGAATTTTTAAAATATAAAAAGTGAAACTGTTTAATGTGAAACAAACTATGTTAAAGAAATCTTTAATGCAAAGGTGAACATAATTTAAGAATAGTGACATAAGTTAAGAAAGAGAGCGTAATTCAGAAAAAATAATTGAACTAGACGAGCTAATATTATATCGAAAACAAGCTAACTAAAAGTGAAAAATTTAGAAAGGAAAGTTTTAACTCAAAGCAAAATAAGCTAGGGATAAATTAAATCTTTAAAATAAAAAGTGAATAATACAAATATATCAATCATGCCAGTTAATCCTGCCAAGCTGTTCGGCCAAATACTTAATGCACTCCAAGGGCCACCAGCACCTTCTGGTCAGCCTCATGCCTCTTCTAATTCATTCCTCTATGGATGATGAGAGATCTACCGAGACCTTGGAATGAGGGAACCAGCAGATCTCCCCAGGCACTCCACTTGTGTCTGAAACTAGAGAATCAAACCTTCAGGTCACATTATGCCTTGAGCAATAATAACAATATCAGCAGGAAACCACAAGAGTTTCTGTCCACCACTGGAGGCCAAATAAGACTTTGTCAGGACACATATTTTTGTATTCAATTGTAATCCACTATGACGGCGTAATTGTGTCTGTACATGATATGCTGACTGAATCTCAAGACACAGGGATAATATGGAAGTTTATTAAAGATTGGCAGAACAATGGAGCTTTGAAACCAAAGCAAGTAATTTGTGACTCGTCCCGCATTAATGAACGGATTATGCTTTAGGATTTAATTTTCAAACTGTGAAAACTTACAAACGAAACTTGTTTTCTTCTAGCCAGTGAACATGAAGAATTCAAACATCGTCCGAAATTTTTACGTTTATACGATTAGATGTTGCTCATTTGATGAGCATGGTGCGTCGATGGATTTGTTTCAAAAAATTAAATTTTCCAAAGTTAGACATTTTTCATGCTCTGTTTTTCACAAATGATTGACAGTCAGTCTCTGTATGAGTTTGAGAATATTTTCCGTCTGACATGTATTGTTGCTGGGCATGAACACCAAGACACGAGGCTTAAAAATGGAATTTCCTATATTGGAAAGTCGGAAACATTAGAAAAAATCACTGACCATGGCTATAACACTAAAAGCTGACGATAAGCAGTGGCAGGGTGAAGAGACTTGTATGATGAGAGTATTGAAGAAAAAAATTTCAAGAGCAAAGCCGTGTGAAGGCATGGATAACAAAAATGTTAGAAGATTCGAAAAAAGTATCAATTGAAGGCTTCGAACCTAATTCTTTCTATTTTAATGATTTCCCTAATTAGATTCATGCCCCTAGCAACAGAATTTTGTCTATGGAGTGCAGTGCCATTGCCATATATACGAGGTCATGCTACTTCCAGTTATTTAGAAGGTCACTTTTCTAATATAAAAACCATGTATTGAAAAAAAATTTCTGGGTTAATTAGAGCAGATGCACTCGTTACAATTCTTCTAGACGCCGCCTCATCGAGTGCAATCGAAATTCATTCGATATTCGATATTGAACTTTTACGGTATGGGAGCATCACTTATACATTGTACGATGGAAATAGTGAAATACCATAGACCTTTTTTTAAATTAATTAAAATCTAATGAATAATTACGTGTAAAAGAATGAAACCAAGGTATTTATTATCTAAAAACGATTTGCTTTCCATTGGATAATATTATTTCGGTCTAGTTTGCTTTCCATTGGTTAATATTATTTCGGTCTACAAATAAAAATTAGTGGGGTAGGGTGCTAACTTCCCATCATTATTTTGTTTAATTAATTAAAAAATAATGAAGGGTCTACAAAATTTTTAATTGTATTACAATGATGTACAAAGCTCCTACTATTGATCTAAATAAAAACCAATGAATTTTCAATTATGTGGTGCCAACTACCAAGTCACTTATCCGAAAGCTATAAGTTAACACGAAACATATATTCATAATTATAGCTGACAGTAATATTTTCGTCAACAACAGGAAGCGAACATCCGCCACGAGCTGCAAAAGGTGCAATTCCACAGAACTGCAAGTTACGGACAGGTAGATTAAGGTTACTTTTAGCTTACAGTAAACATGTAAGTCAGTTGCAATTTAAAGCTTAATAAAGAAGGTCATACGGACCTAATTAAAATAAAACCACTTTTTCGGAGCCTCTAGCAAAAAGCCCTGATAACTTACATATATAAAGCATTGTAACTAAACAAACATGTTCTCACACACACAAGATGACAAGACAGTCTAAACAGCAGACGCAAAGGAGATGGACATTGAAGTAGCATAGCGAAAAAAAAAAACACAAACATAACAGGCTTAGCAAGGCCATATATCTGCATATGCTTGTAACCGGCAGCAGCCATGACACTTTATGACAAATGTAAACAAATTGTATCTTCCCACGATATTACTGCTTGGTCAGCAGAATATTTTAATTAATAAGAAATTAATACATCATTTGTTTGATAAGTAAGCATAATTCAATATTCCATTATTTGAAGAATTTATACGAACTAAAATCCTTCAACAGTGTATATCCAAAAAGTGGGCATCATATTCGATATTCCCACAGAGATTACAATGAAGGAACTTATGAAAGACATACGCCCTGTGTGCCAATCTTAAAGATGATAAGGGTGAAATCAAATCCAAAATGAAAATGAAGAGACAAATGCCAACAAGAAGAGTGAAAGTTATTTTTCAAAGGCCAAACGATCCCTGAACACATAACTTATGCCTACACAAAATTAAAAGTAAGCCCTTCCTACCGTTAACACAGTGTTGCTACAAGTGCTACCGTTTTAACCATTTTGCACAACATTGTAAGGAAACTTTTGATTATTCCTAATAAACTACGCGGTAACGCTGCCCCCAATGCAGTTCCGCTAAAAAATTATATTTTTTTGGTTTTTTAACAACCAAAAGCTTTAACTTACATACTACCACAAAATACTATATCAAACCCTCGATCCTCTGCCACAACTTCAGATATTGAAGAAATTTTACAAAAATATTTAGGCAAAGCCAGCGACACTTATGTACATATAACGATACTTAAAGTTGCTGCCTAATCGACATTAGTGTTTCACTTATAAAATAATATAATGTAAGCAATTTGTCAATTAAAGTCCCTTATACAATAAAATGTTTAAGTTTCTGTTTATATAAAACAGTCTGGGTTAAAATGTTGCTGCATTATGCATAATCCATATTAAAGCAATAATCAATAATAGGGATGTCCGATATACACGACGCATCGAAAATCGATGTTTTTCCGATGCATCGAAAAATCCCAATGTTTT
>NW_026094360.1:0-4353 GCF_024586455.1 Bactrocera neohumeralis | reverse complement strand
AACAAGCCTCGGATGAGAGACCCCCCTTTTGATGACGACCATGGCAAACGAAATAAGGACTACGAATTGAGGGCATGCACCTGGAATGTCCGGTCCCTTAATTGGGAAGGTGCCGCTGCCCAGCTGGTTGATGTCCTCGTTAGAGTAAAGGCTGACATCACCGCCGTCCAAGAAATGCGATGGACGGGACAAGGACTGAGACGAGTAGGTCCTTGTGGCATTTACTACAGTGGCCATATAAAGGAGCGCAAGTTTGGTGTGGGATTCGTGGTGGGAGAGAGACTCCGTCGCCGAGTACTATCATTCACTCCGGTGAATGAACGTCTAGCCACAATCCGCATCAAAGCGAGGTTCTTCAACATATCGCTGATCTGCGCCCACGCCCCGACGGAAGAGAAGGACGATGTGACCAAAGATGCCTTTTATGAGTGCTTGGAGCGCACTTATGAGGGCTGCCCCCGCCACGATGTCAAAATCGTGCTTGGCGACTTTAACGCCAGGGTGGGCAAAGAAGGCATCTTTGGCACTACGGTCGGTAAATTCAGCCTCCACGAGGAAACATCCCCAAATGGGTCGAGGCTGATCGACTTCGCCGGGGCCCGAAATATGGTTATCTGTAGTACTAGATTCCAGCATAAGAAGATTCATCAAGCTACCTGGCTGTCTCCGGATCGAAAAACTACCAACCAGATCGATCATGTTGTGATAGACGGAAGACACGTCTCCAGTGTTTTAGATGTGCGTGCGCTCCGAGGTCCTAACATCGACTCGGACCACTATCTTGTTGCAGCTAAGATTCGCACCCGCCTCTGTGCAGCAAAAAACGCACGCCAACAAACACAAGGAAGGTTCGACGTCGAGAAGCTGCAATCACAACAGACAGCCGAACGATTCTCTACTCGGCTTGCACTCCTGCTCTCTGAGAGCACTCGTCAACAACTCGGTATAAGGGAACTGTGGGACGGCATTTCAAACTCCTTACGTACAGCTGCAACGGAAAATGCAATAAAAGAACAGCTGGTACGATGAGGAGTGCCGTGTCGCAGCGGAGAGAAAACAGGCTGCCTACCTCGCAACGTTACGATCGACCACTACACGTGCGGGATGGGATAGATACCGAGAGTTGAAGAGGGAAGCGAGACGCATTTGTAGACAGAAGAAGAAAGAGGCCGAAATGCGTGAGTACGAGGAGCTTGATAAGCTGGCCGACAGGGGTAATGCTCGAAAATTCTACAAAAAAATACGGCGACTTACAGAAGGTTTCAAGACCGGAGCATACTCTTGTAGAACCCCCAAAGGTGATCTAGTCACCGATGCCCACAGCATACTTAAATTATGGAGGGAACACTTCTCCATCCTGCTGAATGGCAGTGAACGCACAACACCAGGAGAAGGCGAACCCGATTCCCCAATCGATGACGATGGAGCAGACGTTCCATTACCCGACCATGAAGAAGTTCGAATAGCAATTGCCCGCCTCAAGAACAACAAAGCGGCAGGAGCCGACGGACTACCGGCTGAGCTATTCAAACACGGCGGCGAAGAACTGATAAGGAGCATGCATCAGCTTCTTTGTAAAATATGGTCGGACGAAAGCATGCCCAACGATTGGAATTTAAGTGTGCTATGCCCAATCCACAAAAAAGGAGACCCCACAATCTGCGCCAACTACCGTGGGATTAGCCTCCTCAACATCGCATATAAGGTTCTATCGAGCGTATTGTGTGAAAGATTAAAGCCCACCGTCAACAAACTGATTGGACCTTATCAGTGTGGCTTTAGACCTGGAAAATCAACAACCGACCAGATATTCACCATGCGCCAAATCTTGGAGAAAGACCCGTGAAAGGAGAATCGACACACACCACCTCTTCGTCGATTTCAAAGCTGCTTTCGACAGCACGAAAAGGAACTGCCTTTATGCCGCGATGTCTGAATTTGGTATCCCCGCAAAACTAATACGGCTGTGTAAACTGACGTTGAGCAATACAAAAAGCTCCGTCAGAATAGGGAAGGACCTCTCCGAGCCGTTCGATACCAAACGAGGTTTCAGACAAGGCGATTCCCTATCGTGCGACTTTTTCAACCTGCTTCTGGAGAAAATAGTTCGAGCTGCAGAGCTAAATAGAGAAGGTACCATCTTCTATAAGAGTGTACAACTGCTGGCGTATGCCGATGATATTGATATCATCGGCCTCAACACCCGCGCCGTTAGTTCTGCTTTCTCCAGACTGCACAAGGAAGCAAAAGAAATGGGTCTGGCAGTGAACGAGGGCAAGACGAAATATCTCCTGTCATCAAACAAACAGTCGTCGCACTCACGACTTGGCTTTACGTCACACGTACGTCGGCTAGGTCATGTTGTCCGGATGGACGAAAACACTCCAGCTCTGAAAGTATTCGACGCAGTAGCCGTCGGGGGAAGCAGAGGAAGAGGAAGACCTCCACTCCCTTGGAAGGACCAAGTGGAGAAGGACCTGGCTTCACTTGGAATATCCAATTGGCGCCACGTAGCGAAAAAAAAGAAACGACTGGCGCGCTGTTGTTAACTCGGCTATAATCGCGAAAACGGTGTCTACGCCAAATTTAAAAAGAAGAAGAAGTTTTTAAGATAAACGCTTTTGTTGTTATCTTAAACTCCTTTCTTGTTGATGAACGAAGGGTGAGTTCACAAATTTTGGGGGGTGTTGCCGAAACGGTCTTGTTCAATCCTTTTCCTTTGTGAAATTTTTTCCCGAATGTGGGTATGTCCAATCTTCTCTGGAATTTTCTCTGAAATAAAAATGGCTTCCTGGGGTTGACTAATGCCGACTGTGAATATTTTCCCTTTTTATAAAACTTGGACTAACAACCCAATTTTAAAATCTGCTTCCCACTGAAGTTTTGAGGGCCTTGGGTTTGATTTTTAGTGGACTGTAAGAGGGTTGTGTAGGCTTGCGGATTGGTATTGGTATTAAGGGTCTGGGAGGTACTACTGCTGTTTGGGTCAAGAGTGGGTTTGAAGCTCTTGATCCTTGGGGGGGGGGGGGGTGTTGATTGGGAACGGGTTGGTGTATCCCTATGCAGAAGGGTGTTATGTTTCTTTTTGCATATTCTACAAAAAAAATTTGCTCTTGCAATCTCTGAAACTGTGAGATAATGCAAGGAAATTAAGCAATAACCTTAAATTTTTTATTGTGGTTATTCGGGTCTCAACATTCATTTGTAAAAACTTTGGGCATTCTCGAATTGAATGTTGTGTTCTACAAAGCTTACAACTTTCAATGTCTTGAGGCTTTTTTGAAAGGTTGTTGCCTCTAACTGGGTGTGCACTAGCTTTTGAAAAATCCAGGGTCGAAGTTCCGGAAACATTAGCGTGAAATGTGCTGAACTTCCTGTATTTTCCTTTTCTATAGGATCCACTGTCGGATTGGGTCACTGGAACGGGTTCAGTTAAATTCCCTACGGCTTCCAAAAATTTTTTATCGATGGGTGGAAAAAGGGAAAGTTTTCCAGGATGGGATTTCCGAGTTATCTTCTAGGGGGTCCCCCGAATTGATGAAGTAGGGTTTTTGGGGAGTTTCAAACCCCCCATAAAATTTAAGATGGGGTCCCAGCTACTGGTGTCTATGTACACGTTGTGAGATTTGTGAGACAATTGTTGACGGTCCCCGAAGGGGTTTAATCGCCTTCCCCTTTTTTGGGTTGCTTGTGGTAAGTTGAATAAAATCTTCAATTGTGCGTTGACCTGAACTCGTTTGGGCCTTGGAAATTTGGGGTACCAGGTCTCTCCATGCCATCAGGTTTTTTTTGGGGTATTTTAACAATTTTTTTGCTTCTCCTCGGGTTTTTTTAATCAAATGGAACAGTTTTTCCCCGTTGCTGATTTTGTGATTGTTTACGTATATAGCCGTAAACATATCTCGGAATGAAGGGGGCCCGGTGGGGAAATCTCCATAAAATATGGGCCGTATCACAAGGGGGTATGTGAATTGAGGGTCCCATGTCCCGCGATGTATATTTCCCCTGTAACTCGTTTCCCCCATTATTGGGGGGTTTGGGGGCTTGAGATCATCAAAGCTTGATTGATGGATCCTAAACATTTTAAATATAATTGATGACCTTTCTTAAACTTTTCTTTGATTTTTGCAAAATCAGTAGTTTCACCCGGGTTTTTTTGGGGGTTTTACGAAAGGCATCTAGATTTGTTTGCCTTGTCATATATCGCGTTGAGTTCAACCCTTTTTATTTCCAGGGTATAAATTGATCATCTTCGGGTTGGGTGTCGTAATGTTCCTCCAAAGTATTCGAACAAATCGGAAATACAAAATTTAAACTCTTCCATTATTATTAAAAAAATCAATTAAACCCTTT
>NW_026094359.1:0-3103 GCF_024586455.1 Bactrocera neohumeralis | reverse complement strand
TTCATTTTTAAAATTGACAAAAGCCATAACGGCAGAGCATTTGGGAGAATTCGACAATCTGATATTCAGGTAAAAAGTCGATTTTCTTATATATTCACATTTAGCAATCGATATTGAGTTGCTTCAAATCATTAGTTTAACATATTTAAGTTTTCTTACCTTCTTAAGCTTACTGAAGCAGACATAACGAAATAACGGCAGTGCATTTGGAAGAATTCCACAATCCTATATTAAGGTATAAGGTCGATTTTCTTGTATATACACATTTAGCAATCGATATTGAGTTGCTTCATATCAATAGTTTAACATATTTAAGTTAATTTACGTTTTCATCTTACCGAAGTTGAAATAGTTACAATGGCAGACATTTATGAATTATAAATCTATATTCAGGTATAAAGTCGATTTTCTTGTATACATTTAGCAGCCGATATTGAATTGTCTAAATCATTAAATAACATAATTGGTTAATTTCAAGTATTTTCATCTACTGAAGTAAATCATTAATGTATTTAACATAGTTGACAAATTTACCTTCTTCGTCTTGATTTTCTTGAATATACGCATTCAGCAATCGATATTGAGTTGCTTCAAATCATTTATTTAACATATTTAAGATAACAAACTTTCTTCATCTTACTGAAGTTTACATAAAGACATAACGGCAGTGCATTTGGAAGAATTCGATAATCTCATATTTAGGTAAAAAGTCGATTTTCTTGTATATACACCTTTAGCAGTCGATATTGAGTTGCATTAAATCATTAATTTAACATCTTTAAGTTAATTTACCTTCTTCATCTTACTGAAGTTGACATAAAGCCATAACGGCAGTGCATTTGGAAGAATTCGATAATCTCATATTCAGGTAAAAAGTCGATTTTCTTGTATATACACCTTTAGCAGTCGATATTGAGTTGCTTTAAATCATTTATTTAACATCTTTAAGCTAATTTACCTTCTTCATCTTATTGAAGTTGACATAAAGCCATAACGCCAGTGCATTTGGAAGAATTCGACAATTTTAATTCAGGTATAAAGTCGATTTTCTTGCATATACACATTTAGCAGCCGATATTGAATCGCCTTAAATCATTAGTTTGTAACATATTTAAGTTAATTTACCTTCTTCATCTTACTGAAGTTGTCATAAAGCCATAACTGCAGTGCATTTGAAAGAATTCGATAATCTCATATTCAGGTAAAAAGTCGATTTTCTTGTATATACACCTTTAGCAGTCGATATTGAGTTGCTTGAAATAATTAATTTAACATCTTTAAGTTAATTTACCTTCTTCATCTTACTGAAGTTGACATAAAGCCATAACGGCAGAGCATTTGGGAGAATTCGATAATCTAATATTCAGGTAAAAAGTCGATTTTCTTGTATATACACCTTTAGCAGTCGATATTGAGTTGCTTCAAATCATTTATTTAACATATTTAAGATAACAAACCTTCTTCATCTTACTGAAGTTGAAATAAAGCCATAACGGCAGTGCTTTTGGAAGAATTTGACAATCTTATATTCAGGTATAAAGTCCATTTTCTTGTATATACACATTTAGCAGTCGATATTGAGTTGCTTTAAATCATTAATTTAACATATTTAAGTTAATTAACCTTCTTCATCTTACTGAAGTTGACATAAAGCCATAGCGGCAGTGCATTTGGAAGAATCCGATAATCTCATATTCAGGTAAAAAGTCGATTTTCTTGTATATACACATTTAGCAGCCGATATTGAATTGCTTTAAATCATTAATTTAACATCTTTAAGTTAATTAACCTTCTTCATCTTACTGAAGTTGACATAAAGCCATAACGGCAGTGCATTTGGAAGAATTCGACAATATTATATTAAGGTATAAAGTCCATTTTCTTGTATATACACATTAAGCAGTCAATATTGAGTTGCTTTAAATCATTAATTTAACATCTTTAAGTTAATTTACCTTCTTCATCTTACTGAAGTTGACATAAAGCCATAACGGCAGTACATTTGGAAGAATTCGACAATCTTATATTCAGGTATAAAGTCGATTTTCTTGTATATACACATTTAGCAGTCGATATTGAGTTGCTTGAAATCAATAATTTAACATCTTTAAGTTAATTTACCTTCTTCATCTTACTGAATTTGACATAAAGCCATAACGGCAGTGCATTTGGAAGAATTCGACAATATTATATTAAGGTATAAAGTCCATTTTCTTGTATATACACATTAAGCAGTCGATATTGAGTTGCTTGAAATAATTAATTTAACATCTTTAAGTTAATTTACCTTCTTCATCTTACTGAAGTTGACATAAAGCCATAACGGCAGAGCATTTGGGAGAATTCGACAGTCTTATATTCAGGTAAAAAGTCGATTTTCTTGTATATACACCTTTAGCAGTCGATATTGAGTTGCTTTAAATCATTAATTTAACATCTTTAAGTTAATTTACCTTCTTCGTCTTACTGAAGTTGACATAAAGCCATAACGGCAGTGAATTTGGAAGAATTCGACAATCTTATATTCAGGTATATAGTCCATTTTCTTTATATACACATTTAAGCAGTCGATATTGAGTTGCTTTAAATCATTAATTTAACATCTTTAAGTTAATTTACCTTCTTCATCTTACTGAAGTTGACATAAAGCCATAACGGCAGAGCATTTGGGAGAATTCGATAATCTAATATTCAGGTAAAAAGTCGATTTTCTTGTATCTACACCTTTAGCAGTCGATATTGAGTTGCTTCAAATCATTTATTTAACATATTTAAGTTAATTTACCTTCTTCGTCTTACTGAAGTTGACATAAAGCCATAACGGCAGTGCATTTGGAAGAATTCGACAATCTTATATTCAGGTATAAATTAGAGTTTCCTGTATATACACATTTAGCAGTCGATATTGAGTTGCTTTAAATAATTAATTTAACATCTTTAAGTTAATTTACCTTCTTCATCTTACTGAAGTTGACATAAAACCATAACGGCAGTGCATTTGGAAGAATTCGACAATCATATATTCAGATCTAAAGTCGATTTTCTTGTATATACACATTAAGCAGTCGATACTGAGTTGCTTGAAATCAATAATTTAACATCT
>NW_026094358.1:0-4633 GCF_024586455.1 Bactrocera neohumeralis | reverse complement strand
GAAAAATTAAATAAAATTAAGATATAAGTCCAAATTGACTATAAATATTACTATGACATTCAAAAATTTACCATATCATAATTATTTTAAATGTCAATATTGAATTGGGAGTCATTAAACGCGTATTACATACATATTATAGCATAATTCACATAAAAGGATTCCGGGTTGAAAAAAAATTAAAAAAAAAAGAAATTTTTATATGTTATTTACATTTCTGTGGAGGGTGTTTTTTAAATTTTCCTTTGTTATTTGTATATTTATTCTATATATATAGATATTATATATGTATATTTATCTTATATCTTCTGATTGGGCATTTTTAAATCTCATCAATCCAAATAATACATATTTTTTTTCCCCATATTTTGTTGAATATGTGGAAAATTTTAAAAAAGAACTTTTCAAAAAGGGGAACTGTATTTTGAGGAGATTCCTTTCGAAATTTTTATCAAATGTTCCTTCAACCTGCACCTTCTCTATTTTTTGTTCTGATAGAATCAAAAATATAGTTCTTAATCGGTGAAAAAAAGCTTTGTGTTGATCTTTTAAATTTTTAAAATAAAAATTTTTTCTGAAAACCCTAAATGAATTTTAAACACACGCGGGTTGATTTAAAAAATTTTAATAGTGTAATAGTTTTGTTCATCTAAGGGCTGATTGTATCACCTAAAACTAAACAGATAGATACAGAAAATTTCCCCATTAGGGACTAAAAAAATTCCAGTGATGCAGGGAAATTTTTTTAATATTTCTTTAAAATTATCTCGATAAACGCAAAAGATTTCATAAAGACAACTTCTAATTTGTAATTCCACCTTTTTTTTAATTCTCATTAATTAATTAAAAAAACCCAAAATGATCACGGAAAATATATTGAGCTGATGTAGTCTTTTTCGGGTGCCTCAACTAAAACATTAAATATGTATTATTAGTTCAATAGATATGTAGTATATATTAGTTCAAATTGCAGAAAACGCAATTAGAAATTGTGTTTTAAAAAAAACTTTGAAAAACGGAAAAAGGAAAAAACCGTTGGTGACAAAAGCGAAAAAACAAAAAAAAAGAAAAACCGTTGAAGAAACGGGTTTAAAAAAAAAATATATATACATATATAAAAAGGGGGGGTGTTTTTAAAATCGCCCATTGTCCATGAAAATCATATTCTGGGACCCAAATAAATACTTTCGAAAAAACCATACCCAAAACGAATTTTGATGCCCCCCAATTTTTTCAAACCCTTTGGGTGGGGGAAAATTTTAAAAAACCCCACTTGCCCCTTTAATGCCCAACGAGTCCAAAGGTGACCACCACCCCCAATTTTGGACGGCCGATCCCCCGCCAGTGGGCCACCCCTGAACCCCCCGGGGGGCCCCCATACAATCATTTCAAAAATCACCATTTTTGGATTTACAGAAAAATCCAAAATTGTATTTTTTTTTTTTTTATTTATTTATTTATAATAATATTTTTTTTTTTCTTTAAAAAATTTATTTAAAACATATTAAAAGAAAAAATTAATTTAATGAGTTATAAAAAGAAATTAAAAAAATTATTGTTTGAATTCTTTTTCAATGTCGTCAAAAAACAGCCTCCATTTTTCCGGTATAACCGTTTGAAACGCTACTAGAATTTAACATGTCGTTCCGTTCCTCATTTTATGGAATTTTTGATCATTAAAAGGTGGATCATCGATTTAAATATTCTTTCAATGTATCTACGAATCCCGGGGAAAATTTTTCAAAAAGATATTATATCATTCAAATTGATCATTTCAAACGCAATTAAAGATATCTGTTTTAAAAACCTAAGTTTCCATTGGGTCTCAACATCGGTTCGATAGCGAGAATTTTTTGATGGCACAGCCCGGTTTTTTTCCTATCATCAAACAACATTGATAACAAGATATTTTCCGAAGCATAATATGAATTATCTTTAATTTTGATTGAAAATTTTGTAAACGAGGTTCTAAAAATTGACCAACCAATGAATTTGAAAATAATGCACTCACACGACAGATCTTTTTTGATTTTGGGTTTTTAATTGGCACATAACATTTAATTGAAAACTCAACCAAATTTTAAATTTCCGGATTTTCCTTTGCCATAAATCCCCTGGTTTATGTTACCCAGATCCCCCAAAACCCACCCCGTAGAAATTGCAGGGCCATAGTTAAGATTAATGATGGAAAATTTTTTTTAAGGGGGGCTTTGAACCCAATTTTCTCACTTTTGGGACACGATTGGAGCCTTAAATGGGTAAAAGGGGGATTTTTCAAAATTTGCCCCCCCAAAAGGGTTCGACCCAAATTACATCAAATTTTTTTTATTGGGTTTCCCTTTGGGCAAAGTATCTTTTTTTGACCCCCAGCATATGTTTTTCAGAGCAAGGGGCGATTTTTTCCCCAAAAATCGACCCGGCCTAATATATATATAAAATTTTTCATATACATTGTGAAAAAAAAAAAAGTTTTTAAAAAAAACCAAAAAAGGAGGGGGACAGAAAGTGGAAGAATAAATATATACATATAACATAAAAAAAAAAACACAAAAAAAAAAAAAATTTATATTGGGGAAGGAGGTGAAAAGTCGTGGTGGTAAATTAAGGGCTTTGCAATATAATTGGGCGGGAAAGGGGCCGGGGACATAAAACCCCACAAACAAAAAAACCAAAAACAATTGAGAAAAAACAGAACAGGAAAACACAACAACAAACCAAAAAGGGTTGGGGGAAAAAAAACGGCTGAACAGCACAAAATTAGAATACACTTATACAAAAAGAGGTGCTTTATATATTCTGGTAAGGGGGAAAACAAGTTTTAGGGGCAAATGACATTTATTGGGAAAATTTGAATTTTTACATAACATCCCGAATTATTATTTAATCGTGAAATTTTTTAACAGGGGTTAAAAATTCATCTCGGCCAAAAATGGAATTAATCGGGAACATTTTCTCGATCATTTTTCACAGCTTTGCTGGATTATCACGAAAGAGTGCATCGATGAATAAAATCTAAATCACTGTGAAAAACTGGTACAACGAATTCAATCGTGGCCGACGCTCGCTCAAAGACGAATTCCGTGGGTCGCCCAAAAAACAGCCGCGGGCCAAAAAACATCGATTTTGTGAACGAAAAGAAGACCGAAACATATTTTCAGATTGGAAGCCTATGCATTTCAGCTACATTCAAATTTGCGAACACCGGGCCCTAAAAAGGTTTGTTCCTTTGATCCCACTTTGAAAACCAAAAAGGGTCGTGGGATTGGCGTAAAGAAATACAAAAAAATGACCCAAGTGCTTCAAAAAGACGTTTATAAAGGGGAAAAAAAAAAAAAAAATAAAAAAACTTTTTCTTGATAAATAGGGGCCCCCATTATTAGGCCGAAATATAATAAACCTAGTACCCCCAAAAACGGACTATCCCTCAGGTTCAATGGGGGATATTTTTTCCTTTCAATATTTACATTCTTTATAATTTTACATAGATGGAGGAGGGAGTCATGTGTAGAAGTTCACGAATGGGGAAAGTTCGATCGCCATTCACTTGGGGGGGAGAAACGATTTTTTTTACATATGACCAACAGCCACACTTGGTTTTTGACCGATCCTCTGGGAGCCTGAACATCCGTTTGAAGGCGAGCTAAAGGGAAGGGAAAACACCCTACATGGGGTTGTGGCGGGGTTTGGGACCGCCAAAAAAGCCCACCCCAATGAAAAAAAAAACAGCCCGGATGAAGACCCCCCGTGAACCGGGAAAAAAAAAGGATCGATATAAGGGCTACCGGGAAAGTCCGGACCCTTAATTGGGAAGGTGCGTTCCCGCTGGTTTTATGTCCCGGAAAATAAAATGACATCACCGCCGTCCCAAAAAATGCGATGGACGGGGCAAGGACAGAAAGTAGGTCCTTGTGAATTTATACAGTGGATATAAAAAAGGGGCGCAAGTTTGGTGTTGATTGTGGGGGAGAGACTTTTGTCACGAGTACATATTCCCCCCGGTGAATGAACGTCTGGGGGCGCGGAGCTGCCCCGCCACGATGTCAAATCCTTTGGGGGACTTTAACGCAGGGGGAAAGGTTATATTTGGCATACTCGAAGTTCAGCCCACGAGGAAACATCCCCAAAAGGGTTGAGGCTGTTGCTTGCCGGGGCCGAAATATGGTTATCTTAGTATAGATTCCCCACAAAGATTCATCAAGCTACCTGGCTGTCTCCGGATCGAAAAACTACCAACCAGATCGATCATGTTGTGATAGACGGAAGACACGTCTCTAGTGTTTTAGATGTGCGTGCGCCCCGAGGTCCTAACATCGCCGCGGAACACTATCTTGTTGCAGCCAAGATTCGCACCCGCCTTTGCAGCAAAAAAAGCACGCCAACAAAACAAGGAAAGTTCGACGTCGAAAAAGGGAAACACAACAGACTGCCAAGATTTTCTACTCGGCTTGACTCCGTTTCCCGAGAGACCATCAACAACCGGAAAGGGGGAATTGGGGGATTTTCAAACTCCTTCTCAGCTGCATCGAAACCAGGTTTTGGAAAGGGAAAAGAACAACTTACGAGAGGATGCCGGCGCAGCGGAAAAACACGCTACCCGCAACGGGGTCGCCACAACACGTGGGGATGGGATTAC
>NW_026094357.1:0-4344 GCF_024586455.1 Bactrocera neohumeralis | reverse complement strand
GAGCTCAGTAAGGGGCTAGAGGGGTGGAAGTTTCCCTCTGGCTTAATACCTGGTTTTCCCCCAGGGCGGGGGCTGAGAACAAATAGTGGTTAAGAATAGATTTTGAACTTTTTAGATATTAGTTGGAAAATTAGCGGCTGAAAAAGAATTGGAAATAGATTTTAATTTTTTTTTCATTATTATTTAATGCATAAGAATACCCTTTTTATCATTTTTACCATGGCAACCCCATCAAAAAAAAACGCGCAATATGTAGGAGCCATCTTCAACCAACAAATTTTTCTGTCCCGTTAAGGGGAATAATTATTCACTAAAGTTTTATTTTATATACTTAAATTTTTTGAGAATTCCTCAACATATATAAATTTTTTTTAAGTAGTTAAAAAATTTCCTTTTTATAAATAAATGTCAAATGATAAGTCGTAGGTATATACATACGGGGGACCCTTTCAGCGGCGCCAAAAAAACTGCAGTTGTTTTTGAGACTGACCACACAAAGATATTTTTTTAAATATTATTCAAACAAAAAGGCCAATCAGTTCTTTTAAAAAAACAAAAATATTTTAAAAAAAAAATCAAGAACGATAAACCGGTTTTTCAATTCGGGGTTTTTCTTTTTTGTAAACAGAACTTTTTTTTTTTAATCGAAATGACTACTTTTGTATTATGAAATATTATAAAGGCTAAATGTAAAAATCCCAAAGGGTGATTCTTTTGGGGGTGCCCTCCCTTTTTTAAAGAAAAACACAGAAACTTTAAACTTACTGGGAAATTTTTTTCTCATTCAAAAGAACATTCTTTCTTATTTTTTTTTAAGATTAGAAACCAAATATTGCCGATATTACGAGCTACAATTAGAGAGTTCAGTTCTTAAAACTGTACTTTGTACGCTTTTAAATTTTAAAAACTCGACGAAAAGCGACAAGTCGTTCCCGTCGACCAGTTGCGAACGGGACCGAATAGACTTCCATTTCGGTACACTCATCGGCAATTATATTTTTTTCAAAATTATACACAGACTTACAGCTACCGGGGGGCGTTGGGCATTTAGAAAAGGGAAAAAAAGGATATTCCCCAAAAAGGGGCCAACCTTCAAAAAAAACAGCAAACGAGTTAATAGTTTTTGAGGGATAAATGGCAAATACAACAATGGAACGTGATATCAAGATAATTTTAGATATTGTCCCAAAATGGCGATTTCAACTATCACGACATTTTGCGGCTTTATGTTTCCCGGTAACATTTTAATAAAAGCGTTGTTAATTCGCAAATCTTGTCCCCCTACACAAAGTCGAATACCATTGGGGAAAACTGTTCACCCTATGATGCCCAAAACCCTTTTTTTGATGTCGTCTTTGAGTGGAACTTCTCCTCCCCCTTCCCCGGCGATTTTCATCGAACTAAACAAATAATAATGGGAGGGGGGTGGACCCCCATTTAAGTTTTCGGTAGGTTTTAAAGGTTTGACACCGATGCATAAAAAGGAACCCAAGTTCTTTGTTTCTGAATCTTTCCAGCGCATGGTCGTTTTTAAATGGCTTGTCGAAGATTTCCCGGCTTGACAGGGACTTCACATTCACCGTTTTCAAAGGCTTTTGATCAATGCCGAAATCGACAGCTTTGAACCAACGAAACCAACCACGCGTTTTTCAGCAGGAACGTAATGCCCTTTAGAAATCCCGTTTTTATTGGCAAAAATTGGGAATAGGGTCAGTCATTATTTCCCCAATTTTTCACTAGCAAATCATGGACTAAAAGGTTGCATAAGAAGCCCAAACAACCCTGGCACTTCGGGAAAACAATTTCTTCTTTTGGGGAAATGGTGTTTTTTGGGCAATTTCCACCTTCAGATGGTCAAATTGTTGACATGGTCGGAGATAAGACTTTGGGGCTATAATTATATCAATACGCTAGATCACCCCATTGGAACCTCCTTTTGAATTAACGATACCTTTTTAAAATTTTTTCCACCAAACCCTTTTCAGATTTAAAGTGCTAATAGTTCCCAAATTTAAAAACATAAAAAATGATATTAAAGAAATTTTTTTTTTTACTAATTCGGTAACGGGGGCGCAGGGTGATTGTTTGCGTAAGTCAGGTCACAACCTACTTGCAACAAATTCGAGACGATAAAAAGTAACGACGCCTGAATTGGGAAAAATTTGGGTTTTTGACCCGCGAATACCACCTGTTATCTGGTAAATATTATCAGAACTCGTCTTATCGCTTTTCGCATTAAAGAAGTTTTAAAATTAGATATCTCTTTCGCAAACGGGCATTTATATAACAATAATTCAGCTTCAATTAAACATGTAAGCCTTTTTTGGCGTCAATTGGGACGATGTATGGCGTGACAAAGGGCCGAAAACCCTAATCAAACCCTAACTAAACCCCATAGTGAGAGCTTGAAAAAAAATAGTCGGTTTTGCTATACCTCAAATATTTTCCCGTTTATGGACATTAAAGATACAGGGCCTGTCATCAAACAAACAGTCGTCGCACTCCGGACTTGGCTTCACGTCACTGTTGACAACGTAAATTGTTTAACGTGGGTATCTGCCTACGAAGGTAAAACCACGGGTATCTATGTTAGAGCCAAAATCAAATTAATGCGTTGATCAGCGCCCCCAAAATGTAAGGGATGCACAACACTCACTTGAAGAAACCAAGGATGAGGCCCCCCCAAAACCCCTTTGGGTTTCCAATCGGTTCGGGGGAAAACCAAAGGGAAAAAATAGCCACCTGGTCGGGTTCGAGGCATCAAAACCTCTGCCGTATTGGGAGGCACCCGGCCCAGTGCGACTCCACTGGAAAATTCCCTTCCTGCTTTTGGTTTTAAACCCACACCACCAGAATCTCCCCAAAGGGCCAAGAAATAGCAGACTGAAGCAACTTCAGGGGGGGCTGCCCCGTGGTACCAAAAAGTCTTGGTGTGCCCTTAGCCCAAGCGGTTAGCATCCCAGTCGACCCCCAAAAATTCCGGGGAATTCTTAAAAACCCCCGACTGTATGTTTTTTTGTTACCCCTTTCTTTTTTGGGTTTTTTTATAAATCGCAAACCCATTCAGTGAATTGATAGCGTTTCAATATAGCATTTTCTGACATCTTCACCATGCCGACATTCAATAAACCAGACAAATTCGGACGGATTTGGTTTTTGCGCCCAACCATGGCGCCTAGGGAATATTCATCTCCTCCCCGGAACGTCACTGTTGACAGTCATAACTTTAAAGTTGAGATAATTTGCATTTGGGAACCAGTATTAACACCCCCAACTCGCCTAAACCAAAACGGGATTGTTTGCCAAAAATTCTTTTGACGATGGCAATTAAAAAGAAACCCTCTCTCGCCCAAAACCAAACTCAAAAGTCGCTCATAATTCCGTCCGCAATTGAAGGGGTTTGACGATAAGAAACTGATGAGTCATTGGGTTTTTTCGAGGGGAAAAGTTCGCAAAAGATTTATGGTCCTTTGCTTGGGGCGAATATCGATTGATGGAACGATGAGCTGTACGAGATAATGACGACATTGACGTTCAGCGAAATTAAAAAACGCGGCACGCTGGCTGGTCATTTGTCCGGGTGGATAAAAAACCCCGCTCGAAAGTATTCGACGCTGTACCGCCGGGGGAAACAGAGGAAGAGAAACCCCACTCCCTGGAAGGACCGGGAGAAGGACCTGGCTTTGCTTGGGAAAATCCAATTGGGCCACGTAGCGAAAAAAAGAAAAAACTGGCGCGCTGTTGTTCTCGGGAAAAGCGTAAGCGGGGTTTTCCCAATTAAGAAGAAGAAAGGCCCCTAATTCGGACAGGCCCCAAACGGGTTTCACAAATCCGGGCAGGGTTAAAACTCAAATTTTTTTATGTCCTTTAATCCGGACACATGTTTATTATTGACTACATTCGCTTTTTCTTTAGTGGTTTAAGTTTTTTTTTTTCTTGGGAAATTTTATTTTTTGTTATAATAAACAAACAGAAATTTTTAAAAAATTTTTCATAATACATGTTCTGAATTTCTTTGGTAATCCGGATTTTTATATTCTGGGTAGGGGGCCCGGGTTTTAATTTATCCGGATTACGGGCCTCTCGTAATCATACTTATATGGGAAATAATTCGTTAATATTTTCGGAAGATCATATTTTTTCCCTTTTCATTACTAAGCCTAAAAATATGCAGAAAATATCAACAAACCCAGTATATACTTTGAATAGATGCAATAAAGCCATTTGGGTTTCGTACAAAGGCCATCAATACTATACAAATCAAATTTCAAGCTGAAAATAAAATGTTTTGAAGAATAAAAAAAGGGTATTATTACCCTCCCTCAAAACAATAGTTTTTTATTA
>NW_026094356.1:0-3792 GCF_024586455.1 Bactrocera neohumeralis | reverse complement strand
AGTTGCTTTAAGTCATTAAGATCAAATATGTAAGTTAATTAACCTTCTTCATCTTACTGAGGTTGACATAAAGCCATAACGGCAGTGCATTTGGAAGAATTCGACAATCGTATATTCAGGTATAAAGTCCATTTTCTGGTATATACATCCTTAGCAGTCGATATTGAGTTGCTTCAAATCTTTAACATCAAATATTTAAGTTAATTAACCTTCTTCATTTTACTGAAGTTGACATAAAGCCATAACGGCAGTGCATTTGGAAGAATTCGACAATCTTATATTCAGGTATAAATTCGATTTGCTTGTATATACACATTTTGCAGTCGATATTGAGTTGCTTCAAATCATTAACATCAAATATTTAAGTTAATTAGCCTTCTTCATCTTTCTGAAGTTGACATAAAGCCATAACGGCAGTGCATTTGGAAGAATTCGACAATCTTATATTCAGGTATAAAGTCGATTTTCTTGTATATACACATTTAGCAGTCGATATTGAGTTGCTTAAATCATTAATTTAAATATTTAAGTTAATTAACCTTCTTCATCTTACTGAAGTTGACATAAAGCCATAACGGCAGTGCATTTGGAAGAATTCGACAATCTTATATTCAGGTATAAAGTAGATTTTCTTGTATATATACATTTAGCAGTCAATATTGAGTTGCTTCAAATCATTAACATCAAATATTTAAGATAATTAACATTCTTCATCTTGCTGAAGTTGGCATAAAGCCATAACGGCAGTGCATTTGGAAGAATTCGACAATCTTATATTCAGGTATAAAGTCGATTTTCTTGTATATACACATTTAGCAGTCGATATTGAGTTGCTTCAAATCATTAACATCAAATATTTAAGTTAATTAACCTTCTTCATCTTGCTGAAGTTGACATAAAGCCATAACGGCAGTGCATTTGGAAGAATTCGACAATCTTATATTCAGGTATAAAGTCGATTTTCTTGTATATACACATTTAGCAGTCGATATTGAGTTGCTTAAAATTATTAACATCAAATATTTAAGTTAATTAACCTTCTTCATTTTACTGAAGTTGACATAAAGCCATAACGGCAGTGCATTTGGAAGAATTCGACAATCTTATATTCAGGTATAAAGTCGATTTTCTTGTATGTACACATTTAGCAGTCGATATTGAGTTGCTTCAAATAATTAACATCAAATATTTAAGTTAATTAGCCTTCTTCATCTTGCTGAAGTTGACATAAAGCCATAACGGCAGTGCATTTGGAAGAATTCGGCAATTTTATATTCAGGTATAAAGTAGATTTTCTTGTATTTACACATTTAGCAGTCGATATTGAGTTGCTTCAAATCATTAACATCAAATATTTAAGTTAATTAACCTTCTTCATCTTACTGAGGTTGACATAAAGCCATAACGGCAGTGCATTTGGAAGAATTCGACAATCTTATATTCAGGTATGAAGTCGATTTTCTTGTATATACACATTTAGCAGTCGATATTGAAATGCTTTAAGTCATTAACATCAAATATTTAAGTAAATTAACCTTCTTCATCTTACTGAAGTGACATAAAGCCATAACGGCAGTGCATTTGGAAGAATTCGACAATCTTATATTCAGGTATAAAGTCCATTTTCTTGTATATACACCTTTAGCAGTCGATATTAAATTGCTTCAAATCATTAACATCAAATATTTAAGTTAATTAACCTTCTTCATTTTACTGAAGTTGACATAAAGCCATAACGGCAGTGCATTTGGAAGAATTCGACAAGCTTATATTCAGGTATAAAGTCGATTTTCTTGTATATACACATTTAGCAGTCAATATTTAGTTGCTTCAAATCATTAACATCAAATATTTAAGATAATTAACATTCTTCATCTTGCTGAAATTGACATAAAGCCATAACGGCAGTGCAGTTGGAAGAATTCGACAATCTTATATTCAGGTATAAATTCGATTTGCCTGTATATACACATTTAGCAGTCGATATTGAGTAGCTTCAAGTCATTAACATCAAATATTTAAGATAATTAACCTTCTTCATCTTGCTGAAGTTGACATAAAGCCATAACGGTAGTGCATTTGGAAGAATTCGGCAATTTTATATTCAGGTATAAAGTAGATTTTCTTGTATTTACACATTTAGCAGTCGATATTGAGTTGCTTCAAATCATTAACATCAAATATTTAAGTTAATTAACCTTCTTCATCTTGCTGAAGTTGACATAAAGCCATAACGGCAGTGCATTTGGAAGAATTCGACAATTTATATTCAGGTATAAAGTCGATTTTCTTGTATATACACATTTAGCAGTCGATATTGAGTTGCTTCAAATCATTAACATCAAATATTTAAGATAATTAACATTCTTCATCTTGCTGAAGTTGACATAAAGCCATAACGGCAGTGCATTTGGAAGAATTCGACAATCTTATATTCAGGTATAAAGTCGATTTTCTTGTATATACACATTTAGCAGTCGATATTGAGTTGCTTCAAATCATTAACATCAAATATTTAAGTTAATTAACCTTCTTCATCTTGCTGAAGTTGACATAAAGCCATAACGGCAGTGCATTTGGAAGAGTTCGACGATCTTATATTCAGGTATAAAGTACATTTTCTTGTATTTTCGCATTTAGCAGTCGATATTGAGTTGCTTCAAATCATTAGCATCAAATATTTTAGACAATTATCCTTCTTCATCTTGCTGAATTTGACATAAAGCCATAACGGCAGTGCATTTGGAAGAATTCGACAATCTTATATTCAGGTATAAAGTCGATTTTCTTTTATATACACATTTAGTAGTCGATATTGATTTGCTTTAAATCATTATTGTAACTAATTTAAGTTAATTAGCCTTCTTCATCCTACCAAAGTTGACATAAAGCCATAACGGCAGTGCATTTGGAGGAATTTGACCACCTTATATTCAGGTATAAAGTAGATTTTCTTGTATATACACATTTAGCAGTCAATATTGAGTTGCTTCTAATCATTAGCATCAAATATTTTAGACAATTATCCTTCTTCATCTTGCTGAAGTTGACATAAAGCCATAACGGCAGTGCATTTGGAAGAATTCGACAATCTTATATTCAGGTATAAAGTCGATTTTCTTGTATATACACATTTAGTAGTCGATATTGAGTTGCCCTAAATCACTAATTTAACATATTTAAGTTAACTAACCTTCTCCATCTTACTGAAGTTGACATAAAGCCATAACGGCAGTGCATTTGGAAGAATTCGACAATCGTATATTCAGAATTAACCTTCTTCATCTTGCTGATCATAAAGCCATAACGGGTAGTGCATCAAATATATTCAGGTATAAAGTAGCTTTTCTTGTATTTACAAATTTAGCAGTCGATATTGAGTTGCTTTAAATCATAAGTTTAACATATTTAAGTTAGTTAGCCTGGAGTTGACATAAAGCCATAACGGTAGTGCATTTGGCAGAATTCGGCAATTTTATATTCAGGTATAAAGTAGATTTTCTTGTATTTACACATTTAGCAGTCGATATTGAGTTGCTTCAAATCATAAAGATCAAATATTTACTATAATTAGCCTTCTTCATTTTGCTGAAGTTGACATAAAGCCATAACGGCAGTGCATTTGGAAGAATTCGACAATCTTATATTCAGGTATAAAGTCGATTTGCTTGTATATACACATTTAGCAGTCGATATTTAATTGCTTCAAATCATTAACATCAAATATTTAAGTTAATTAACCTTCTTCATTTTACTAAAGTTGACATAAGGCCATAACGGCAGTGCATTCGG
>NW_026094355.1:0-4668 GCF_024586455.1 Bactrocera neohumeralis | reverse complement strand
TCTTATTATGAGCAATTATTTAAAAACATTTGTATATACTGTAATATCAGTCATACATATTAGCATAATTGTATATTAAATTAAGGTGAACAAAATACGCTCACTTGGTACTCCGTATATGCATGTACATATGTTGCCTTAATGACTTCTTCTTGGTTTGTTTCCCGTCCTGTGCTCCCTCCTGGCTAGCTACCTCCTTGTACTGTTGTTTTGTTGTATGTATGTATATTGGTTTTAATGTTCGCGCCGGTTTGTTTGTTTTATTGGTGCTTTAGTTTTTCGCGCCCGATTGTGTGGATTTTTGTTTCTTTATTAATTATGTTTTGGTTTTAAGTTTCGCGCGTTTGTGTTTTTTTGTTTTTTTTTTTTGTTTGCTGGAACTGTTTTAGTGTGTATGTACGAATGTATGTAATATTTTTAATGTACTGCACTGCACTTTCTTTTGTTTCTTGCTTTTTTTGTTTCTAATAAATAATAATGTTGGTTTTTTTATTTGTTCTGCTTGTTCACTGCACTGTTTTGTTTTTGTTTGTACTGCACACTTGGTTTTTTTTTTTTTTTTTTTTTTTTTTGTTCGCCACTGGACTTTACCGCACTGCACCGTTTTTCGGTTTGTTTTATTTTTGTGGTTTCTTTTCTTTTTTGCAAATTTTGTCACCACAATTTTTAAAAGGAATTTTTTTTGGACAAATCCAATAGTGCCTTTCCCGTTGGCTCGAAGGAATGAATAGTTGGGGTGAACCCTGGTGAGAATCACACCACTGTATTTAAGTTTATGGTCACTAACACTCGTGTTTAAATTTTTCCAATTAAAAACCAAAATTTTTTTGGCGGATACGAAAAAAATGATAATTTTTTTGAAATTAAAATTTCCCCGGTTTAAAAAATGGAATTTATTGAACAACAAATACCGGATGATGTGGGGCCCGCGATGTCAAATAGGGGATCTGGCCCATCCAAAGTTACGCAGAAGGTTTTTGCCCCTGCCTCGAAAAAGGGGATAACCCTGCGCTTAAAGGCCCCCGAAAAGAATCGAAAATTTTCGGGAAGCGAGGGTGAAAAGGGTGCTGGCGAAAAAGGGGTGAAAAGCGGGGCAGTGTCCCGGAATTGCGTAAGCGAAGGGTCCGCTTTTTTTGTTGTCCATCCTTTGGGTAAGCTTTTTGGTGTATAGGCGTGTTGTTTTTTCTCGGGGTTTTGAACTGGGTTTCTTAAGGGGCCAGTTTTTGGGGAAGTGGGGGGAAAGCTTAAGTCATTTTTAAAAAGGGGCCCAAGGTGGGAATTCATCGAAAAGGGAAAAACGTGGGCCGGGGCCCCAAATCTAAATTAAATTTTCTAATTTTAAAACTAATCCCCAAAAAAATTACTAAAAAATTTTAAAATAGAAAAAAAAAATGGAACTAATTTTGTATAAAATGTAAATTAAAAAAAAAAATGAATAAAAAAAAAAAAAAAATAAAAATTTTAAATTTGTTTTATTTATAAAAAAAAAATTTAAAAATTTTTGAAAATGGTAACTAATGGGGAACCAAAAAAAATAATCCTCAAGAGGGACCTTTAAATTGGAAAGAAAAAAAATGTTCCCCGTTCTTTCATGAGTGTCCAAAAGGTTCTCTTACATATGGTCGGGGTTTTCCGACTTCCGGCTTGACCAATTTTCCTGGGTCCCAGAAAACATCCTTTTGAAGGCGAGAAAGTGAGAGGCCGAAAACCCTCCACCCCCTGCTTGGCGGTTTAACTCCAGGATGGGCAAAAAATATTTGGCACTATCGAAAATTGGGCCTCCCAAAAAAAAACCCCCCAAATGTTTGGGGCCCGATTACCCCGGGGGCCCAAATATGGTTCTGTATATAGTTTCCCAAAAAAGAAAATTCATCAAGCTTTGGCTTCCCCGAGGGGAAAAGTCATCAACCGATCGAAAAGTCACCGATGATCATGTTGTGATAGAGGAAGGTTTCAAGACCGAAAAAACTCTTGTAAAACCCCTAAGGACCCGAAATTTCCCAAAGGCAATTAAAAATATGGAGAGAACACTTTCCCCCCTGTGAAAGGCGTGAAAACATAACACCGGAATTTTGCCCTTTCCCAATCGATGGCGATGTGAACTATTCAAACACGGCGGCGAAGAACTGATAAGGAGCATGCATCAGCTTCTTTGTAGAATATGGTCGAATGGAAGCATGCCCAACGATTGAAATTTAAGTGTGTCTGTCCAATCGACAAAAATTATACATTTATTATATTTGATTGTCTTTTTGTGGATCTGTGGATAGAACAGAATAACGTAAAAAATGCGATTGAAAATCAGAGAATGATGGTATAGGGTGCAAACTTAGAATGGTGTTTATTTTTCAATGCATGAAAAAAAAAATAAAAACGAAAAATTTTGTAGAAAAAAGTAATAGTATAGTGAGCTATCGTGAACACTTAGTGGAGTTTAACAACAAACACCGTGACGCGAGAAATTTTTTTATTTGGGTGTGACGTTTCTTTCTGGGGTAAGCTCTTTAACTACTGGGAACGATTTTACATTAGCACACTGTGTCCAGTTTGATCCAAAAAAGATAGGAAAAAATCACAAATGTCAAGCGTCACAGACAGTTTTAACAAGTGAAAGGCATTCGTTAACAAGCAAGCAAATGGAGTAGTGCTAGCAGGCGCTGGGAATTAAATTAATTGTCTTTTGAATATTTTATGTTTCGGTCGGAAAATAATTTTAAAATTAATCTGTATTCGTTTGTTAAGATCGTAAAATAAAACATCTTTGTAAACATTTAATAATAATTTCTAATAAACGGATATTCTTGACATCTCAGAAGTGGGATACCAAAATCCGAATTATACGAATTTGTGAAAAAAAAAACGTTTTGGGAAATGATTTTTGCAAACGATGAGATCGCCGGCATAATTAGCGAACAAACGCCGTAACTATCGAACAAACGAAGAAGAGAGGAAGAAATTATTTGGCAGTGAGAAATTATCAAATTTAACAAGTCTTGTAAGCACTTCAACAATGCCAACGAGAAACGTAAATCCTCAACGGGCAAGGAGTGAACGTTATTCAGTGAAAACGGTTTAATATGTTTAACGAGTACTGCAAGCACTTCAATGCCAACGGAGAAACGTAAATTCTCAACGGGCAAAGAGTGGACGTAAGTCAGTGCAAACGGTTTTTATATGTTTTAAAAGGAAAAGTTTCAACGAATAAAAGGGAACAACACGAATACAACGAGTAATCGAAGAACAACGTTTCAGAATTTTGAAAAAAAACCTGTAGACAGAATTGTCAGCAGCATATTTTTCTATTTTTGGGAAGTCGACGAATAAAGTTCAAATGTTTGAGAATTTTGGGAAAAAAAAACTGTAGACAGAATTGTCAGCAGCATATTTTTCAATTTTTGGAAGTCAACGAATAAAGTTCAAACAGCACGGAAACGACGGCAAGTAAAATGTCTGCTATGCAGAAGCAAATGAACGAGATGCTTGAATTAGATGGCGACGAAGGAGACGACGAATCGTCCTTGCAGGACGAAAGGTCAGGAGAGGTCGAGCTGTCACAGACAGTTTTAACAAGTGAAAGGCATTCGTTAACAAGCAAGCAAATGGAGTAGCAGGCGCTGGGAAATAAATTAATTGTCTTTTGAATATTTTATGTTTCGGTTTGAAAATAATTTGAAAATTAATCTGTATTCGTTTGTTAACTTCGAAAAATTAAACATCTTTGTAAACATTTAATAATAATTTCTAATAAACGGACATTCTTGACACACGTAAGAAAAGGTTTTCCGTTAATGGCGATTTGTGGGCGTGGCAGTGGTATTACACAGCTTTTAGTTTCGTACTACCACGGCTTATGTGATCAAAAAAATATTCGGCAATATGGACCCGTCTTACAATTTCCTTATTCATTTGCCTGTGTAAGTAACAGGGCTTTTATTCTGTCTATTCACATACATATATAGTAGGACTTTTACATATATTGTCTGTATTTTATTCATACAGGTCTTACAATTTTGGCTCGTGTTACTTATCCGGTTTGAAGGACCAAATGTTTGAATTATAAAATCAAACTGTTTGATTTGTAAGATCAAACATTTGAAACTCAATAAAGATTTGTCATTCCTTACCTCTGGTGGGGGGAAATTAAACAGTCTTTCGTTGAGTGAGAAATCTTTCATTCTGATTTTATTTTTAAAATGTAGACCTTATATACTATTTTTGAGTTCTTAGTTATCTAATTAAACATATGTATGTATATTTACGGCACATCACATGGGGTTGTTTTCAACTGTACAATACAATGTGTGTGTGTATGTTGTCATATAAATTATGTTGTATGGTTTGGGCTGTTTTAAAGTGCACAAGTGCATTTGTAATCAATTGCCCAAACCTAAGTAAATATGTTTATATTACATTTCTTGAGTGCATGCGTATTGCATATAAATGCATACGTGCCTCATGTATGTATGTGTGTTGCATATAAACCCTGCCAACCATGAGCGGGTAAAAAACCAGATAATCAGTGGGTAAGAATGTGGGTAATCCATAGGGTAATCATGTGTACTTTGCCATAGCCCGAGCGACAATTTTACCCACTCATGTACGTATACATACTCGTGATCACGCATCTTTTTGCTCATTCCCCATGTATATAAAAAAATTTTATTTTTA
>NW_026094354.1:0-4591 GCF_024586455.1 Bactrocera neohumeralis | reverse complement strand
TTTGTTTTAGGATTTCAAACAACCGTTATGTGAACAAAACTATAAATTTTGAACATTTTTTGGAGTAAAAAAATGGACCGAAGCTTTCCCCGTGTTGTGGTCAATATCGAAAAAAAAAATCAATAAAACAATAAACTCTTCGTCTGTCCAGTTAAAAAAAAAAACAAGTAACGTATAAATACATGTACAAAAATACAGTGTTTAAAAAAAAAAACCCAAAAAAAAAAAATCGGAAAATGGGGGGAAATTTTATTTATCAAAAAAAACATCCCCCGGGCGCGAAGCTAAAACATGAAAAAAAAAATCTTTGTAAAAATTTAAAACATTAAAAAACTTAAAAAAAAATTAAAAAAAAAAATTTAATTTAAAAAACAAAAAGGGAAAAAGGCTAAGTTGGGGTGTCACCGAACTTTTTATATTTCGCAAAAAAGGATAATCAGATTTATTTACGTCATTTATATTTTTTCAAATACCGTTTTTTTGAAAAGTTTTTTTCCCCTATCATTTTGGGTTTCTAATTTTATATATTATACAGAAAGGCACCAGATAATTCAAAATAGCTTTATTTTGGGGAAAAAAAGGCGTTTTTGAAAACATTTCCCCATATTTCGCATGTCATAGGGTGTTAAAAAATTTATCCGAATTTCAGAAATCGGTGAAGTATCCTAGTTGGTTCGGCCCCAAAGGGCCTTACGTTTTTTCAAAAAAGCCTGGGTCCCTTCCTTCCCATTTCTTGTTTTAGTGTTTTATTTTTTATTAGTTTAATCCAGTTTTTAACAAAACCCTTTTGTTGGAGGTGGGCGGGGTTATTACCCTTTCCCCATTTTGAAGATATGGAAATCCCGGAAAACTTGTGATTTTGGTTGACATAGCTATAATATTTTCCGAGATATGTACAAAAAACTTAGTAGGGGGCGGGGCCACGCCCACTTTTCCAAAAAAATTACTTCCAAATATGTCCCTCCCTAATGCGACCCTTTTTTGTCCAAATTTCATTTTAAATTCTTTATTTATTTAGTTATGACCCCTTTTATGGTTTTCTTTTCCCCTTTTTGTGGGCGTGGCAGTTGGCCGTTTTTGCCCATCTTCGAACAACCCTTTTTATGACCAAGGAATACGTGTCCCAAGTTTCATATGATATCTCAATTTTTTACTAAAAATTAAGCTTACGGAGGACACAGACGGACGGACGGGCAGACACCCGGGATTTCGTTTCCTCGTCCCCCTACCCTTTTTGGTATATTCCCCATATCTGACTTTTTGTTTTAGGACTTAAAACAACCGTTATGTGAACAAAATTTAAAATACTCTCTAAAACTTTGCAAAATTATAAAAATGAATGGCACAATGTGTTGCTAACCAAATTTAACAACCCTCGCCCAATTTCCAATTTTTTTTTAAAATGTTCGTTGGGTTCAGGGATTTTTTGGCAAAGAAACTTTCCCAATATTGCCGGAAACCCCAAACACCCCTGTTTTTTTATACAAACAAATAAATTTTTTTGTTTGAAATGCTAAAAAAAATAAACAAATCTTGATAAATTTTCAGGTTGTTCTTTGGTTGGGGAAAGGTTTAGAAATAAAATACCTTATACTTTTCATGAAAAAAGGGGGAAAATCGGATAATGCCAAAAAAAAACGTTTTTCCATAAAAATTTTTTTTCAATTTTTGTTTTTTTGTTTTCAATATTTTGATTTGTAAATTATTTAAATCGTTCATTTTTCCTTGTTTTACGGCTATTCAAAAAAAATGATTGAAAATTATTCGTGAAAACTTTGGTTTTCCCCAAAAAAGTGATCAATTGAGGTCCCCCAAATATCGGGGGGGTTTCCCTTTTGCCTCACGTAAGGGCCAAGAAAAAAAAGAAGAAATTGATGCGGTACATACATACATTGGAATTTTGATCCGGTCAATCCCAACGATGTCCTTTCCGCCGACTTTTAAAACCCGTTTTATATTTAAAACATCTTGAAGCAACGTATATGTAGTGCTGTTAGATGCAGATGTATTTTGGTTCAAGGGGTTTGCCCCCACCATTCTTCTTTGGGTGGTGGATTTGGTTAAACCCGATCAAATTGTAAAAACATTTCTTAAATTCCCCATAGAGAAAGATCCCGTATTTAGAAAATGATGAAGACCAATATGGTTCTGGGCCTTTCGGTTCCTAACCCACTTCGGGTTTTTATGTCTGCCCCAAACACTATCCACGTGCTTTTCTTTGAAACACAAAAAGAAATGTAGATATCCACTCTTCGGGTCGCTCCAACAAAATGGCAGAACATTCAGCATTAATTGAAATGAATATCAAGTTGACAAAAAATGGATCGTACCATATTCGCCATTTTGCCCAATTCCCTTCAAAACTCAATAAAATTTTGGGATTAGTTTTGTAATCGATGAAATACGTTTTAAATATACCAAAAAAAGCCATGGGGTTTGGTCTTAAAACCCGGTCCTTTGTGGGATATTTACTTTTCTTATGAACTTTTCCGACTTTTGCGTCCCGACTAACTTGGGGAAAAGTGAAAGGCCTTGAATATGTTGGCAAATATTTTTCCCCAAAAAATCACTACAGCCAGTGGAAACACCGCCAGCAACAAAAAAACTTTGGGGGTTTTTTTTTCAATTTCGCAGTGATCCCCCTGCGAAACATTGCTCTTTGGGAAAAACCGGCATAAATGGAAATACATGGAATGCATCTCGAAAAATGTTTAAAAACAATGCCAACCGTAGATGGACATCCAGGTGCTTATCAATAATGTTTTTGCGAATTTAAAAACCCTCCGAAAAAAAACGTTTTTTCTACCATCGGGTTTATTGTTTTTGTACGCGATTAAACTTTATTTGATCATTGCATACGTAAGGTGGGTTAAGTTCGGGAAGAAGCCCAGAATACAATGTTAATCCTAATGAAAATGAAGTTCAATTTTTTGATAGACATTTTGACATATCAGCCTTAATCCCTCAATTATGGGGTAGAACAAAATGAAAAGACAATTACCATGATCTTCCGGTGGTTTGATATCCACTTTTTTTTTCTCTTTTTAATTCACGAAAAAATGAACTATCACGAATGTTCGGGCAATTTCTTTGAAACGATTCCGGGCCCCGGCAATGTTAGGCAAAAAATACCCATGTTATTGACAAACTGGAAGATTCAAAATCAAAATTCGGGGGAAAATTTCGTAAAATCGATCGTCGCGGAATTTCTAAACTTTGGGCAGGCTTGGTATACCGCTTCATTTGCGTCTCAAAGTTGGATCTGTTTTTATAATTTTCAACGGAAAAAACCCCGGGGGGTTTTGGGTTTTAATAAATAGTTATTTATATTTGTTGTATTTCCTTTTTGATAAGTAACTGTTCAATGATATTTGAACAAAGGTAATGAAGAAATATTAAAACCCACTGTAGGGGTGATTTATCAAAAAAAAAAAATCCCTGAAAGGGCATACTATTTAAACAGATATCAAAGCGAAATAAGAACATAAGAAGAAAAAAATTATTTCAAAAAAATTCCTATTCATTATCCAAAATAATTTTGTCACTCAAAAAACCAAAGTTTATTGGAACAAGAGGAAAATAATTCGGGGGTTACCCAACATTTTATACTCTCCATGATAAAGTATAATCAGATTTCATTATACGTCATTTACATATTTTTTAAATATCGTATTTTTTAAATTTTTATTCCGCTATCATCTTTGGGTTTCCAATGTATTACTGTATTATCAGAAACAAGATGGAATTCAAAAATATTGTTATATTAAAGAAGGGGGTTTGGGGAACCCGTTTTCCATATTTTGTAATGTCATGGGTGTTAAGAAAAAATTATATACCAATTTCATTGAAATCGGGAAGTAATTGAGATATGGTTTTTTTCCATAATGGGGACCCACGCCCATTTTCTTTTTAAAAAAATCTGGGGGCAGCTTCCCCAATTTTTTCCAAAAATTTTGTTTTTGACGTTTTTTTTAGTCCGTTAAGCACTTTTAGGGTTTTACATAACCTTGTATGGGAGGGGGGGGTTATTATCCGATTTCTTCCATTTTTTAACTGTATGGAAATACCTAAAAAAAGACTTTTTTGGGTTTACATATATAAAAGTTCGAGATAACAAAACTTTAAGGGGGGGGAAAAGCCCAAAAAATTACGTCCAAATATGCCCCCCCAATGGGTCCTTTGGCCAAATTTTACTTTAATATTTTATTTATGGGTTAGTTAACACTTTAAGGTTTTCTTTTCCCCATTTTGTATTGGGGGATTTTTTCCCCCCTTCGAACTTAACCTTCTTTTGGAGCCCAAAAAAATAAGTTTATAAGATATCTCAATTTTCCCAAATTCGGGAAACGGGCGGACGGACAGACGGACGGACGGACAGACAGACATCCGGGTTTCAACTCACTCCCCTTTTTCACTTTGGGGTATATAACCCATATCTGATTTTTTAGTTTTAGGATTACAAAAACCGTTATGGAACAAAAATATAAAACTTTTTAAATTTGTTGGAGTATAATAAAAAAACGGGGAAGCCATGAAAAGGAAAATTCGCAAAAAGCCCTTTCAAAGTCCCTTGAAGGGCAAAAAGGAGTTT
>NW_026094353.1:0-4625 GCF_024586455.1 Bactrocera neohumeralis | reverse complement strand
CAAATAAGATTTCGTTTTTCCCCAAAATGCCTGCCTTATGGTTTATTAACTTCGTGATGAAAAGTTAATAACTTAAAATGTTAAATTAGGGTTTAAACCCTCAGTATCGATCTTAATGTGTATATAAGAAATGATTTTAATAAAATAAGATTGCAATTCTTAATGCCCCTTTTGGTTTATTAACCCCAGTAAGCAAAAAGGGTTTTAATTAAACAATATTTTTTTTTTATTTTTTATAACAACTCAACATCGTGCTAAATCTATAAAAAAGAAAACCCCTTTTTCCCAATAAAAGTTTGTCGAATTTTTCCCAAATACCCTTTGGTTTATTAAACCAGTAAGTGAAGGTTAAATTCTTAAATATGTTAATTAATGATTAAAAATCATATCGATTTTTATGTATATAAAAAAGGGACTTTATCCCCAAAAATATAAAGATTGTAATTTTCAAATGCTTCCCTTTAGGGTTTTTTCACTTCATAAATAAAAAAGGGTTTAAAAAATTTTAAAATGTTTTAATTTTTTAAAAAAACCCAAATCGATGCTAAATTTATAAAAAAAAATCATTTCCCAATAAAAGATTGTCGATTCTTCCAAATGCACGCCTTATGGCTTTATGTAAATTTTCAGTAAGTGAAAAATAAAAAATATTTTAAATTTAAATGGTTAAAAAAACCAGTATCACTGCAATTTTTATATACGAAAATCTTTTATACCTAATATAAGATTGTCGAATTCTTCCAACACCTTTTTGGGTTTTAAAATTTTTTAAGATAAAGTTAAATTTAAACAAATATGTTAAAAATTTTTTTTAACCCCTCAATCACTTTTAAATTTATTAAAAAAAAAATGGACTTTTTATGAATATAAGATTGTCGAATTTCCCAAATGCACGCCTTTGGTTTATGTACTTCAAGTAAATAAAAAAAATTAATTTTTAAATATGTTTATAATGATTTATAAAAAATCAACATCATGCAAACATATATAAAAAGAAAATCGATTTTTCCCCCGAATATGATTTCAATTCTTCCAAATGCACGCCTTAGGGCTTTATTCAATTGGTAGTGGGGTAATTAAAAATTTATTTAAAATTAAGTTTAAAAACTCAAATCGATCCCCAAGTGTATTACAAGAAAATCGACTTTCCCAAAAATTTTGAATTTCAATTCTTAAACACCCTTTTGCTTTTGTCAATTAAAAGTGAAAAAGGAAAATTTAAATATTTTTAAATAATATTTTAAAAAACCCCAAATCGACTGTTTAATTATTAAAAAAAAATGGTTTTTACCTGAATATAAATTTCATTCTTAAAATCCCCCTTTTGGCATGTCAACTTAGAAAAGTGGAAGTTAATTACTTAAATATGTTAAACTAATTTTTTATAAAATCAAATGCGCAAATTTATATAAAAAAAACGATTTTATACCGTAAAAATTGTAAAATTCTTCCCGGATGCACTCCGTTTGGTTTTAAAGTCAACTTTCAGTAAGAAAAAAGGGGGGAAATTCCCCAAAGATGTTAAATTAATGTTTTAAACCCCTTTTTCAGATCGACTGTTTTAATGTGTAAATACAAAAAAATGGACTTTTCCGGGAATATGAATTGCCCAAATTTTTTAATTTAAATTTTTAAGGTTTTTAACCCAGAAAGATGAAGAAAGTTAATTAACAAAATTTTAAAAAATTAATGATTTAAAGCCGTCGATCGAACCTTTGTATAAAAAAAGGAAAAGGGACTTTATAAATTGGGAAATTAAAATTTTCCCCCCGAACCCTTTCCCAACTCCCCTCCCGTTTTTGGTTCAAACCCCAGTAAGATGAAGAAATTTAAATTTAAAAATTTAAATATTTAAATTAAAAGTTTTAAAACCGCCCAGTACCCCGACTCTTAATGAAATTCAAAAAATGGATTTCTATAAGATTTTAAATTTTCCCCCAAATTTTATTTTGGTTATTTATAAAACCCCAAAAATAAGATGGGGGGGAAATAAACTTTTTTTTGGATTTAAAATTAAGGGATTTGAAAAAAAAATAAATTATCGACCGCTTTTCCCGTATAAAACAAAAATCGGAATTTTTAACCTGAAAAAAGGATTTGTCAAATTTTTCCTCCACCGGGTTTTGGGGGTTTTCAATTTCCCGGGGGGGAAAAAAGTTTTTAAACCCAAATTAGTTAAATTAAGGGTTTAAAATTTCCTCAGTGAATTTTAATGTGTTTAAAAAAAAAATAAACTTTATCCTGGAAAAAAGGTTTTTAAATTCCCAATTTTCCACCCTTAGGTTTTAAACAACCCAGTAAGATAAAAGGGGAATTAACTTAAAGATTTTAAAATTTTTTAAAAAGCCCAAAATTATTGACGCTTAATTTTAAAAAAAAAGGGACTTTACCTGAATATAAGTTGTCAAATTTTTCCCAAATTTTTTGGGCCTTTTTTGGGGTTTTTTGCCCCCTTTTTTAAATTAAGAATTTTTTAAATTTAAATTTTAAATATGTTATACTAATGATTTATAAAAATCAATAAAAAACAAAAACCCTATATAAAAAAAATGGATTTTTTATACCGGGAATATAAAATTGTCGAATTCTTATTTTCTCCGTTATGGTTTTATGCGCTGCCCAAACTCAAAAAAGGAAGGGAAAAATTTAAAAAAAAGATGTTAAAATTAAGGGTTTTAAAAACAACTAAATTATCGACTGCACGAAAACCAATTTATATCTGAATATAAATTGTCAATTCTTCCAAAATGCACTGGCGTTTTTAAGGGGTCAACTTCGGGAAAGGGGCAAAAGGAATTTAATTAACAAATATGTTAAATTAATGTTTTTGGCCATTAGTATCGATAATGTGAATATAAAAAAAATTTTGGATTTTAATCCCGAATATAAAGATTGTCGAATTTTTCCCAAAAATCAGGGGCCTTTTTAGGGTTTTGGGTCATTTTCCCATTAAGCTGAAAAAGGGTTTAAATTTAAAAACTTAAATATGTTTTTTAATGTTTTTATAACAAAATCAAATCACAACAAAATTTTATAAAAGAAAATGATTTTTACCTGAATATAAGATTTTTTAATTTTTTTAAATGACGGCCATTATGGTTTTAAATTAACTTCAAAGTTTAAAGGGGGGGAAAAAATTAACTTAAATTTTTAAAAATTTAATGTTTTGGGCCAACTCAAATTAAAATAGCCGAAAGGAAATATCCCAAAAAAAATGGATTTTTCCCTTTAAATTTTTGATTATCAATTCCCCCAAAAGGGCCCCGCCTTTTAAACTTTATGTAAACTTCAGTGATAAAAAGGGAAATTAACTTAAATATTTAAATTAATGTTTTAAAGCCGACGGTATCGACTTTTTGTGGGGTATGTAAAAAAAAATGGACTTTATACCTGAATAAAAGATTGTCAGTTTTTCCAAATGCACGGCCTTTTTTGGCTTTATGTCAATTTTCCAGTAAGCGGGAAGAATGTTAATTTTAAATATGTTAAACTAAAAAGGAAATAACCCAATATCGACTGCTAAATCTATATATAAAAGAAACCGGACTTTATACCTGAATATAAGATTGTCAAATTCTTCCAGATGCACTGCCGTTATGGCTTTATGTCAACTTCAGTAAGATAAAGAAGGTAAATTAACAAGGGGTTAAATTAATGTTTTAAACCCCCTCATTTCACTTTTTAAAAATTGTAAACAAAAAAAGGGACTTTATACCTGAATATAAGATTGCCAATTTTTCCCCAACCCGCCCCTCCCCGGTTTTTATTAAAATAAACCCAGTAAGATAAAAAAAGGGAAAACCAAAAAAAAATTAATGTTTTTAAAAGCCGCCCATATCGACTCAAAATGTGTAAAATAAAAGAAAATGGACTTTTCCCTAAATATAAGTTTGTCAACCCTTTTAAACTGCCCGGGTTTTTTAGGCTTCATAACAACTCCAGTAAGATGAAAAAAGTTAATTAAAATATGTTAAATTAATGTTTAAAAAACCCTCAGTAACATTTTGTTTTAATTTAAAGAAAATGGACTTTAAAATTAAATATAAGATTGGGGAATTTTTTAAAATGCACTCCGTTATTTTTTCCCATGTAAACCCTTTAGTAAAAAAAAAGGGGGTGAATAACAACGATCTTAAATTTAATGATTTAAAGCAACTCAATAAAAAACGTTTAATTTTCATAAAAAAATCAAATTTATCCCCTAAATATAAGATTGTCAAAATTTCCCCAAAATTTTTCCCCGGCTTTTTTGGGGCCCTTTTGGTAAAATTTCCCGGGAAAGGGGAAGAAAGGGTTAATTTAAATTTAAATATGAAAATTTAAATTTTTTTAAAGCCACTCAGTATCAAAAAAATTTTTGTGTATATAAAAAAAAAATCGATTTTAAACCGGGAATATAAGATTGTCGAATTCTTAAAAAATTTTGCACTCCCCAAATTTTATAACAACCCCAAGTAAGATGAAGAAAAAAATTTTTAAAAGATTTTAAAATTTAAAAATTTTTAAAAACTGTCGGGTATTCCCCCTTTTAATTTTTTGTTTAAAAAAATGGATTTTTCCGAATAAAAGGATTGTCAATTCTTAAAATGCACGGCCTTTTGGCTTTTGTCAATTTTGGAAAGCTG
>NW_026094352.1:0-5101 GCF_024586455.1 Bactrocera neohumeralis | reverse complement strand
TTATTCATCAATTTTATTTTTCGCCTTAAAGAGCCCACCAGATGTAATACATTATAAAGATTCCAGTCCTCGAACATTTTTCTATGCTTTTTTTGGAAAGGCTCCTTTTAAGGATGAATTTCCCACGAACAAATTTCATTTTGCGGAACAAGAAAAAATCACGGAGCCAAAGTTAGTGAATACGGTGGTTTATCGATGCATTATCATCGTATAAAATCCATAAAATGTTCTTCCGGAATTCTGGCCGTTTTCGAGAAATTTCTCACTCAAACGGGCCAAAATAGAACTCCCTATTGACTCCAAAACAAGGCGGAACAAATTTATAATACATCAAACTATTTAATATTGAAAAAACTATTACAGCATTATCGGTTCAGTCGAGCAAGAACACGTTTCATATTCAAAATATCTAACAAAGTCATTCAGACAGATGGCGAGAGATGTCGAGAGATGTCGGAGCTTTCTTCGCCATCCGTTTAGCAATTTGCTAGACGATTTTCAAGCACCGTATCCTTCATATTTTTTTAATATTTTTTTATAGTTTTGGTTGCAGGGGTCCCAGAAAGTTATCAAAACGAGGCATATCTTCAAAGATCTCTCAACCGTCTTTTGAAAGCTTTTGTAAAACTCACAGGCTTGTGTTCTTAAATCATAGATAACACTAATTTCGCAGAGTAATTAAGGACAGTGGTACCAACTTAGCGCCAATATAATATAATTACGATTTCCTGGTGGTTCTTTGTGTATATTTAATATCATTAGATATTGGAACACTAATAGAAAGGTAAATGGTGAACTGAGATAAAAAATCTATTGAAGCTTTTGGACTTACAGAGGATTCCGGTTATATGTTAAATGAATGCAAAAATAAGACACTCGATTTATGGAAAGAATTATTTCTGTTAGAAAAAATTGTAGTAAAAAATAGTTTACGGCATTCAATGCAGGAATTGTCATCATTATAGATAAACTTATACAGATATCGAAAAGCGCAAATATTTATTATGAATTTCTTTTCATTAAATTGAGTTTCAACAGGTAATTTCAAGCTGCTTTTTAGGAAAATTTTCCACTCCCGGAAATAAACCAGCTTCAATTCATCACTCGCAGGAATGGCCTTCAGACGGATCATTGGGAACTTCTGAGTTAAGCCGCTGGAGTTTCTGACGATTTACTGTCGATGTGTTTGGCTTGCCATGAGTGATAAAAGGAAGAAAGAAACATTTCCGATTTTTTTACTGCAACTTGGTTTTGAAATTGTAGGCTGTTGGGGTGATCGATATACATACTTATACATGTCTACGGTTATAAAGTACCCAGTAGATTGAAACTTAGATATATTTAGTAGTTGACATTTCCTGCATTTTCTTGTCAATAAATTGTAACACATACTAACAGATTTTTTTATTAAAGGGAATTAAAAATGCAGTAAAAGCGTAAAATAATAATATGTAACGTCTTTGCTGCCTGAAAGTATGCGTTAAGATTGTGGTAAGATTGGAGAAAACTCTGTGGCTCTGTGGCTCTATTGTGTCCCTGATATACGAGGGTTTGTACTGTAAGCAAAGCGAATTTCAAAATTTCATTTTCATTTGTGTGAAAAAAACATTTTTAGTGCACAGACGCATTTCGAATGTTGACTGTGGCATATGGTGAAACAATCTTGGACAAAAGAAACATCAGTGGTACAAAGTGTTCTCAGAGGGTTGAGAATAAGTGTTTGCTGCTCCAGCATCATTGCGTGGGCACGAATACTTGGCCAAAAACAATACAACAATGGTGCCTTAACCACTGTATCCTCTAGACTTGATTCCTTGACATTTTTTTGTTCAAAAATTAGAGAGGCTAATGTGAAGACAGCATTACGTTGCGATTGAGGAGATAAAACTTCATCGAATAAAAACTGGCAAAACCGCTTTTAAATGCTCTGAGGATTTTTCTATGCCAAAAGTTACTTAGGTTCAAATGTCGTTTTGGTTATCTTCTTACTTTTCTTCGACGCTGTTATTTCAAATACGTTTTTTTCCTATTATACCATATTCAGAGGATGGAGTCATGTGTAAGTTCACGCAAGTGAGGAAAGTTCTCTGATCGCCATTCACTTGGGGAGGGCAGAAACGATTCTTTTACACATGACTCACTGAAGCAACTCCTCCGGTCTTTGACCAAGTATCCTCCTGGGTAGCCTAAGAACATCCGTTTGGCGAGCTAAAGTGGAGAAGGCAGAAATATCCCTGCATAGGGTTGTGCGCTGGGTTTGGGACCCGCCGTAAAGCCTACCCTTAATGAAAACGCAACAGCCTTGCTGTTGTGCACTCTAACTATAATCGCGTAAGCGTGTCTACGCCAATTAAGAAGAAGAAGATATTCTATACCTCGACCCTGCAACAGTTGTTTAGCTTAGTGATATTTATTATTCGCATGATTAAAAGCAAGTCAAGCAGCAAAGTTTTTTCGTGCGCATCACGGTTAAAAAATTGCGCTAATCCGCTTTAAACTGGCTATAAGTAGCACGGTGGGAAAACTTCACGTGTAAATATATTGACTTGGAAATTTGCATATGCATACCTAAGTATCTAGAATACAATCTGAATCTTTTTCTACAACGCGTGCTAAATTTTAAACTTTCTTCGATAGGCTCTTCTTGCTTAATGCTAAACGTTTTGAATGTGTTGACTGCAGGGAAATGCAATACCTTCAAAGCTCCTAAAGACGGCATTGCAGACATCTCTTACGCGTTACGGCGTTTCATAAGTACACCACCTTTAATCTCGGGCTGTAAATAAATTTCCTGAAAATTTTTGCAGCGACGAATAAAAGATAGATATAGCCTATATCGCTCTTATGGCATTTACGCTGTTAATGCATCAAACAAATAAAAGCTTATCATATAGTGATATAATTTTCACATAAAAAAAGTATCCAAGTAATTTTGTATGCTTCAAACAATAAGAAACATTTTTACAATCTGTGTGCTGCAAAAACGCTCAGGAAAGTTGAACTAAGCAAACGTATCAATAAAACCGTGAGAATATGTGGCTGCTGGAACAGTAAACAGTTACCCAAAAAAGTAAGAGTTAACAACAAAGTGAACTAGCAAACTAACAAATCACAGCTAGAGTTCGAAAGTCTATCAGAAAATGGAAAGACATCAAGTGTCAGAAATCCAAAGGATATATTATATTATACCATATTCTCATCTCAGTACTTATAATCACGTCGTTGCTGGGTGGGTGGAACAGACGTCATTGAACTCAATTTATGCTCCTGGAAGTATATAATATTCTACTGTTTGCATAAATATAATAAAAAAAGTTGCTACGTTCGAATAGAAATTATTATATTTTTATACTCTTGCAAGCAATTGCTTATTTAGCGTATTGTCCTTCGATAAATTTTTTCAATCTTCATAATATGTCACGTCGTACCGTGCAATATAAGTGCCTGTAATACTTGAAGCAGCCACAAGGGTTTAATTTCTAAGGACCAAATCGATATCGGGAAACTGCAAAGTATTTAAATACGACAGGGTGAGCGTTACAAAGCTCGCAATTCAAAAAAATTCTCTGAGCTCTATTCACATGAGTGGCCAGAAACGATTCTTTTTATATATCGCTTTAAGCAGCTCGACCAAATATCTCTGGGTAGCCAAAAACATCCATTTAAAGGCAAGATAGAGAGAAAAGTCGAATCATCCCTCCCAGGGTTGCACACTGCGTTTGAGACTCGCAACTTAACAACAACAGCCTCGAGGAGACTCCCTCTTTTGACGACCAGCGAAATTTATTGTGGATTACGAGTTTAGGGCATGCACCTGCGATGTCGGTTTCTTAGTGGGAAGGTAATGCTGCTTATCTGGTTAATGTCTCGCAGATTAAAGGCTGACATAACTGGATCCGGGTTCGAAATATGGTTATCTGTAGTAATTTAATTCCAGCATAGGAAAATTCATCAAGCTTCTCAACTGAGTTAAACATGGTTATATACATAAGACTGTAGCTGTGCCCAAAAAATAAGGTGACATTTGAATTTAAACTGCGCGTCAAAGGATTTGGAGAATTATTTTTTTTATGTTGGTAGTACTGTCAGTCACATTCACATATGTCAAATTTCATGTCAAAATATTCATTAGTGTTTGAGATACGTGTCGTTTTTGAGTCTGCTTAAAGAGAGTTTTTCGTTTTTTGCGATGTCTAAATTTGTTGAGCAAGAATTCGCTTAAATTTTGTTTACGGAATCAATTTTCTGCTGTGGATACGTTGAGGATGGTGCGGAAAGCCTTTGGTGATGAGGCTGGCTATGTCTAAAAAAAAAATTTTTACAAGTGGTAAAGTGAGTTCCGACCGGCCGTGAACGTGTCGAAGACGGTGGTCTGGGGCGACCATCAACCTCCAACCGACGAAGCTCATTCAAAAAAATCAAAGATTTGGTGTTGAAAACCATCGATTAACAATTAGAGACCTTGCCGATGAAGTTGGCATATCGAAAGGCTCAGCCAATACCATTTTGATGGATGTTTTTGGCCTCAAGCGCGTCAAATCTCGACTGGTACCGAAAATATTGATTTTTTTGGAAAAAAGGCGTCGCGTTGAAGTGTGTGAAACGATGCTTTCCGACTACCAGGGTGTCATGAAACGCATTATAACTGGCGATGAGACTTGGATCTATGCTTACGATCCCGAAACAACCGATCAATCGAGCGAATATCATGCCAAAAGAGAGAGCCGAGACCAAAAATCGCGCCAAAGTCGCTCAAAAAAATCAATGTCATTTTACTGTTTTTCTTCGATTATCGTGGTGTTGTGCATTATGAATTCCTTCCAACCGGTCAAACAGTCAACAAGGAATATTATTTGAACGTTATACGTCGTTTGCCTAACGCTATCCGCCTAAAAAGGCTGGAATTGTGGAAAAGACAATTCTTGGTTTTTACCACGATAATGCACCGTATGGGGTGGTAATTCGCATCATTTCTGCCAAAAACTCAACCCATATTTTGTTTCGCAACCACCGTATTCACCTGATCTGGGTGCGACTTCGGGTGTTCACCAAGCCAAAAAAAAGCCCGGGGGCACCGTTTTTGGGTGGGGGGATTCAACCG
>NW_026094351.1:0-4406 GCF_024586455.1 Bactrocera neohumeralis | reverse complement strand
AAAAAAAATCATCAACTCAAAAATTTTTGTTAGGGGGATATTGCGAAATAAAACATAACCCCGTCTCAACGTCTGAAAGGGGGACATTCATGACTACTACATCTTATCAATCCAGCATTTTGAAATCTGGATATTTTTTTCAATTTTCTGAAAGTGAAACTTAGGGTCGTGTTCTGGCCCCCAAATTTTTTTTGTTGTCTATTACCAAAAAGTAAACATTTTTTTTTTGTACAACGCAAACCCCAAAAGTTTTACTTATATACAGTGTTGCCAGTGTTCCGGTTTTTGGGTATTTATCCAGAGTTCATCGAAAAGGGCTTTGGGATACCCCATACTTTAAAAAAATAGTAATTATGAAAACTTTTCTTTTTTTCAATGATATAAATTTTTTTCGCCAAATTTAAAGCAAATTAGGGTTGTAAATTGTTTTAACGCCTTGGTACACTTGGATTACTGTAAAAGTTCTTTTAAAAAATTAAATTTTTTCCCCCCCAAAAGGGAAAAGTCAAATGGGGATCTGAATGGTTGGTCAATGAACCCTTTTTTGTCATCAGTTTCGTTAATTAATTTTGGGGAAATAAAAACTGTCAAAAAACATTTTAGAATTCATATTTAGGATTCAGCAAAAGGGCCCGCCAAGTGAAAATTTTTTTTTCTTACTTTTAAAAAAATAAATTGGGGATTTTTTTTCCCAAAACTGGGTTATTTATATTTAGCTCTAATGATAAAATTTTAAATAAAGTATTGGGGCCAAATTAAACCAAGTAAGGTAAAAACAGAGAAATAAAATCAGGTAAGAGTGTTAACTAAAACTCAGCAGTTAAATGGAAAAAATTTTAAGGGTTATTAAAATTAATTTTTGAATATAAATCGATTTTTTTTTTTAATTTTTTTTTTGAAAAATGTAAAATAACAAAATATTTTCAATTAAGAAATTTTAGGGATTTTAAATCCAAGGTTTTTTTAAAATGGGTTTTTAAAACAACCAAATTTTTGAAAAATTTAAAAAGATGGGTTTAAAAACATAGTTTTAATCTCGATGATTCCCTAAAAAATTTTTTTCAATCCGAAATTTTGATCAAAAAAGGGTTTTTTTTCCAAAAATTTTGTAAAAAAAATTATTTTTTTTTTAACAGATTTAACATTATTTTAAAAATTGTTTCTTTTTTTTTTTCGAATATTGTTCAGAGATATAGTGGTCAGGAAATTTTTTTCTTAAAGGGGCCCAAGATTAGCTGTGCTCCTTTTCCCAAAAAAATTTTCACTAATACTAACCTTAAAAAAATAAAAAGATCATATTATAAAATTTTTAAAAAATTTTTTAAAATTTTTTAGTTCTGGGAAAAATTTATTTCTTCGGCCCTTCAACTGCAATATATAACCCCTTTAAAATTTAAGTTTAAGAATTAAATTTTTGTTGTTGCCGAATTCTGCGTGATATTTTCACATTTCCTGTTTTTTTTAAAACCCCCCCAAAAAAAATTTTTGAAGCTGTTACTTTTTTTATTTTTGTCATGGAAATTTAAGATTAGGGAAAGGGGAAAAAAAGTGTTTTAAATTTTGGAACACCGATATTTGGCGAGAACCACGAAAAATTTTAACGATTTTTTGGTGAACATAAAAATTTAAAACTAAAATCGAGCTAAAAAGGCAGACCCAAAAGTACCCCCCAAAGTTTAACGCCAGTGGGTTCACTAACTCTTTAGAGCTAAAAAATTTTTCTGAACCATTAGACGACATTAAACCAAGCTATCCAAATGATTGATTTTGAAAGTCTAATGACAAACCTTTTCAAAAAAGAGTTAATGATCTTTTAAGAGATTTAAAACTTTTTAAAAAGTTTTAGAATTTTAGATCAAGACAAAGAAAAAAAATTTTTCCCCGGGTCAAAAAAAATTTTTACTTGGAATAGAATTTTTTATTTTTCCGAAGAAAACCATTACCTTTGTTGGATAAAACTTTGGATAAAAAAGGGGAAGGATATAAACCCAAACGATAGTTTATTCATTGAAAAAAAGGATTTAAATGTATTATATTACATTGGAAAAAAATATGCTATAATTTGATGTTTAAAAAAAAAATAAATACCATGAGGGGAAATTTTTTTTAAAAAAATTAAATTTTTCAAACAAAGTGGAACCACGCCTGTTTTTATATGTCTTTGGGAAGGCTAAAAAAGATAAAAAAACTGGCCCTTGAGAAAAAAAAATGGCCTGGAAAGCACAATATAGTCCAAAAACCCATTTTTTTCCCAAAAAATTATCCTTTCCCCACCATTGCATATAAAAGGGGCATCATAAAACAGTTTGTAAAAAATTGATTAGATAAACGTTTTTTTTTAATTTGCCAAAAATTTAGTCACTATGGAAAGATTGAAGCGGAATTTTTGATTGCCCAAATTAGACAACTTGGAAGAAAAACATTTAAAACTAATGAGTCAGAACTAAACGGACAGCATTCAAACCCCGGATGCAGAATTTTCCGGAAAAAAAAAATCTGAAAAATATTGAATTTAAAGACCTTCTGCTAATTAAAAATATAGGACAAAGAGAAAAAAATTCCATTTCCCCCATAGCCCCTGAGGGCCAAAATTTAGGAGATATGAGCAAAGAGGGGGAGCGAGACAAGACTTAGCCTTGGGGAAAGGGGCGTATCAAGTTTCTGGGATAAAATTATATGCCTGACTATTGTTTTTTAATTATTTCCCCAAGTCTAAATGGGAAAAAGAGCAAACGAATTTTTTAGAACTTAATGATTAATTATTTTTCAAAAAAATTTTTTTCTTAATAAAACATTTTTTCTGTTAGTTACATGGCTAAAATTGAAATAAGCGATAAAAATTTTTAAAATTATTTTTTTGGAAATAGCATATTATATGATTTTAAACATAAAATTTTTCGCAACAAATGTACTGTTAGTGATAATCAGGGGGTTTCTGTTGAGGTAAAAAACCTAAACTTTTTTATTTTCAATTTGTATATTTTTAAAATGGTGCCATTATTTAAAAATTTTTATCTTCAATTTTTGTTTAAAAAATTTTTGGGGGTTTTGTGAGAAAAAAGTAGAAAATTTATAAAAAGGCAAACCAAAAGTAATTTCCAAAAAATCCTTAAAAACTTAATTTGATTTTAGAAGAAATAAATGCGAAGCTTTTAAACATGCATAAAAAAGGGATCACCTTTAATATTCGATTGAAAACTGCCAACATAAATTAAAACAAAATTTTTTTCGCTCGACAAAACATAATTAGCACCAATTCCTTTTTAAAAGCGCCCTTTTAAATTTAATGCAAAAAAGAAATAAAAATTTTAAAACCAAAATTGTCGAAAAAGCTCAACCCCCTCACCATCATTATTCAGCAAAGCAAGTAGACTTATTTGAACGCTGCATAAAACATAAAAGCGGCAGAAAAGGGAGGCTTGCGTTCGGAGAAAGTTAACTGTCAACGGAAACCCAAACCAAAAAGAGAGAAAATGGAAAATAGATCAAATGAAATAAAGTGAAAAAAGAAATAAATTAAAGAAAAAAGCAAATAAATCGGGTAAAAACAATGACAAGAAATGCCAAAAAACACAAACACATGCAGAGACAGAAAAATGTCAGGACTGGGGAAAGCAAAGGGGCCCCAAAAAAATTTTTTACACCTAAAACCCACAACAAAACACGGGGCAAATGATCCCCTTGATATCCGCAGGCCCAAATTTGAGATGAGGGGTTTTTAATGTCGCAAATATCGAAAGGCGTCGATAAAGAGGTTGCCCATACGCCGGGGGGCAAAACACAAAACACGGAATTTTTCCCTGCACAAGTGCACGGCACTACGCATTGTTATATATGAATACTTTTTTTTTTTAAAACTTATATGCTTTATATAATAGCATTTTATAACATTTATACATCTATATTCTAACGGAATCATGTTGTTGTGCGCATTGAGCCTTGAAGTGTTTATGAAAAGGGTCGGCTCAGTAAGACGGGCTGGGCTTGGGTTGGTTTTGGGTGGCGAAACGTCAAAAAGGCCGTTGATGTTTCGTTGCAATCACCCCAAGCACACTTTATCAAAACACATACATTGCAAAAATGCCAACGTTTTATATTTAATATCTTTTGGGGGTGTGTGTTGGGGAAAATGTATTCCCGTTCAGCTATACCCCGGGAATAACTTCAATTATTGCATATTATCGGGCCGTATTATCCCTCAAAAATTGCCTCAACCGTTTGCCATTTGACTGACCCCTTTTGCGGGGCAAAACTCACCCACATCTTTTTGTTATTGTTGTAGGAATTCATCAAAAAACGTTTTTTTCAAAATCCCAAAAACGTGTGACTTTCAAAAGATGTTTTTAGCAAAAATTCATAAGATTTTCAGTTGCAGATGGGTTGAAGAAAAACTATCAGATTAATGA
>NW_026094350.1:0-4774 GCF_024586455.1 Bactrocera neohumeralis | reverse complement strand
AGAAATAAAAAAAGATTTTTACGCATCTTATATCGATTGTTTAATGTAACTCTCCACCTTAATATAAGATTGTGAAATTGATCCAAATATACTGTCGTTATGGCTATACGACAACTCTATTAAAGCTCAGATAACATCAAAACGGCTAGTTAGCAAAAATATGTGAAGTTCATATTTTTACGCTACCTGATATCGATTGCATATTGTGTATGTATCAAAAAATCGATTCTACACCTTAATATAAGATTGTGAAATTGCTCCAAATACACCGTCGTTATGGCTTTAAGACAACTCTATGACAACTCCAATAACATCAAGACGGCTAGTTAGCATAAACATGTAGTTCATTTTTAAGCGTCTTGATATCGATTGCTTAATGTATGTACCAAAAAATTGATTCTACACCTTAATATAAGATTGTGAAATTGATCCAAATACACTGTCGCTATGGCTATACGACAACTCCATGACAACTCCAATAACATCAAAACGGCTAATTAACAGAAATATGTAAAGTTCATATTTTTACGCATCTTGATATCGATTTCTTAATGTGTATGTACTAAAAAATCGATTCTACACCTTAATAAAAGATTATGAAATTGCTCCAAATACACGGTCGCTATGGCTATACGACAACTCTATGACAACTCCAATAACATCAAAACGGCGAGTTAGAATAAATATGTAAAGTTCATATTTTTACGCAACTTGATGTCGATTGCTTAATGTGTATGTACCAAAAAATCGATTCTACACCTTAACTTAAGATTGTGAAATTGCTCCAAAGACACTGTCGTTATGGCTATACGACAACTCTATGAAAGCTCCAATAACATCAAAACGGCTAATTAACATAAATATGTAAAGTTCATATTTTTACGCAACTTGATAACGATTGCTTAATGTGTATGTATCAAAAAATCAATTCTACACCTCAACTTAAGATTGTGCAATTGCTCCAAAGACACTGTCGTTATGGCTATACGACAACTCTATTAAAGCTCCAATAACATCAAAACGGCTAATTAACAGAAATATGTAAAGTTCATATTTTTACGCATCTTGATATCGATTGCTAAATATACATGTAGTAAAAAATCGATTCTACACCTTAATACAAGATTGTAAAATTGTTCCAAATACACTGTCGCTATTGCTATAGGGCAACTCTATGACAACTCCAATAACATCAAAACGGCTAATTATCATAAATATGTAAAGTTCATAATTTTACGCATCTTGATATTGATTGCATAATATGTATGTATGTCCAAAAAAATCAACTCTACACCTTAATTTAAGATTGCAAAGTTGTTCTAAATACACTGTCGCTATTGCTATAGGGCAACTCTATGACAACTCCAATAACATCAAAACGGCTAGTTATCATAAATATGTAAAGTTCATAATTTTACGCATCTTGATATTGATTGCTTAATGTGTACATATGTACCAAAAAATCAATTCTACATCTTAATTTAAGATTGTAAAATTGTTCCAAATACACAGTCGCTATTGCTATAGGACAACTCTATGACAACTCCAATAACATCAAAACGGCGAGTTAGCATAAATATGTAAAGTTCATATTTTTACGCAACTTGATGTCGATTGCTTTATGTGTATGTATCGATTCTACTCCTCAACTTAAGATTGTAAAATTGCTCCAAAGACACTGTCGTTATGGCTATACGACAACTCTATTAAAGCTCCAATAACATCAAAACGGCTAGTTAGCATAAATATGTAAAGTTCATATTTTTACGCAACTTGATAACGATTGCTTAATGTGTATGTATCAAAAAATCGATTCTACACCGTAACTTAAGATTGTGAAATTGCTCCAAAGACACTGTCGTTATGGCTATAGGACAACTCTATGACAACTCCAATAACATCAAAACGGCTAGTTAGCATAAATATGTAAAGTTCATATTTTTAAGCGTCTTGATATCGATTGCTTAATGTGTATGTACCAAAAAATTGATTCTACACCTTAATATAAGACTGTGAAATTGCTCCAAATACACTGTCGTTATGGCTATACGACAACTCTATGAAAGCTCCAATAACATCAAAACGGCTAATTAACAGAAATATGTAAAGTTCATATTTTTACGCATCTTGATATCGATTGCTTAATGTGTATGTACTAAAAAACGATTCTACACCTTAATAAAAGATTATGAAATTGCTCCAAATACACGGTCGCTATGGTTATACGACAACTCTATGACAACTCCAATAACATCAAAACGGCGAGTTAGCATAAATATGTAAAGTTCATATTTTTACGCAACTTGATGTCGATTGCTTAATGTGTATGTATCAAAAAATCGATTCTACACCTTAACTTAAGATTGTGAAATTGCTCCAAATACACTGTCGTCATGGCTATACGACAACTCTATGAAAGCTCCAATAACATCAAAACGGCTAATTAACAGAAATATGTAAAGTTCATATTTTTACGCAACTTGATAACGATTGCTTAATGTGTATGTATCAAAAAATCAATTCTACACCTCAACTTAAGATTGTGCAATTGCTCCAAAGACACTGTCGTTATGGCTATACGACAACTCTATTAAAGCTCCAATAACATCAAAACGGCTAATTAACAGAAATATGTAAAGTTCATATTTTTACGCATCTTGATATCGATTGCTTAATGTGTATGTACTAAAAAATCGTTTCTACACCTTAATATAAGATTGTGAAATTGATCCAAATACACTGTCGCTATGGCTATACGACAACTCTATGAAAGCTCCAATAACATCAAAACGGCGAGTTAGCATAAATATGTAAAGTTCACATTTTTACGCAACCTGATATCGATTGCATAATGTGTATGTACCAAAAATCGGTTCTACACCTTAATATAAGGATTGTGAAATTGCTCCAAATACACTGTCGTTATGGCTATACGACAACTCTATGAAAGCTCCAATAACATCAAAACGGCTAGTTAGCATAAATATGTAAAGTTCATATTTTTACGCAACTTGATGTCGATTGCTTAATGTGTATGTATCAAAAAATCGATTCTACACCTCAACTTAAGATTGCGAAATTGCCCCAAATACACTGTCGCTATGGCTATACGACAACTCTATGAAAGCTCCAATAACATCAAAACGGCTAGTTAGCATAAATATGTAAAGTTTATATTTTTACGCAACTTGATAACGATTGCTTAATGTGTATGTATCAAAAAATCGATTCTACACCTTAATTTAGGATTGTTGCGTTGTTCCAACACACTGTCGTTTTAATGGCATAGGACTTTTTCCATGACAACCCAATAACATAAAAAATGATAAAAAAAGATAAAATGAAAGTTTAATTTTTACGCCCCTTTGATATCGAGGGGGAAATGGGAGGGCCCCAAAAATTGCCCCCACCCCTTTTAATATAAAAATGTAAATTGATCCAAAACCCCGGGTCGTTTGGCTATAAAAATTTCCCACAACCCAAAACATCAAAACGGCTAATTAAAAAAAATATGAAAGTTTATATTTTTACGCACCGATACGAGTTAAGTGATGTCCCAAAAAACGATTTTAAAACCCAATAAAGATTATGAAATTGCTCCAAATACTTTCGTTTGGGCTTTTAACGAAAACCCCCATGACAACCCCAATAAATAAAAAACGGCGAAGCAAAAATGTAAAGCCCTATTTTTAAACCCTTGATAACGATTCCCAATGGGGGATATATCAAAAAATCGTTTCCAACCCCTCAACCTTAAGATTGTAAACCGTTCCAAAGACATTTGCGCTGGCAAGAAAACCCCCATGGAAAACTCTTAAATCAAAAGGGTTTTAAAAAATTTGGGAAAAGTTAAATTTTTTACGCATTTTGGATATCGATTGTTTAATGGTCAAAATGTCCCAAAAAATTCAACCATCTTAATTTAAGATTGAAAATTGTTCCAAATAACAGTCCCCATTCCCAGGGGACAACCCAATAACAGAAAAACGGCAAACCAAAAATTTTTCAATTTCCCATATTTTAACGCTACCTGATATCGATTGGGTGAATGGAGCCAAAAAAATCGATAATAATTTTTAATATAAGAGGGAAATTGCCCCAAAAAAATTCCCCATGGTTTTATACGAAAACCCTTTTGGGAAAGCCCAATAAACCAAAACGGCGAGTTAGCAAAATATGTAAAGTTTAATTTTTTTAGCAATTTGAAAATGATTTTTAATGTAATTTTTTAAAAAAATCGGTTCAACCCCCTTAAAAGGGGTTTGGGAAATCGCTCCAAAATTAAAATGTCGTTTTTGGCACAATTTCGAAACTCCAATAACATAAAAAGGGGATTAGCATAAATATGTAAATTTCTTATTTTAGCAACTTGATTGATTTTTTATGGGGAAGGGCAAAAAATCGATTCAATTTAAACCCCTTAAGATTGGGGAAATTGCTCCAAAGACACTGTCGTTATGGCTATACGAAAACCTCTTTAAAGCCCCAAAACATCAAAACGGTTATTAAAAAATAAAAATTTCTTTTTAACGAAAATCGATATCGATTCAAGGAAAAGACCAAAAAATAATTTTTAAAATCTTAATTTAAGATTAAAAAATTGTTCCCAAATAACTGTCGCTTTTGGTATGGAAACCCCGGGAAACCCAAATTAAAGAAAAGGAAATTTAAACAAAAATAAATTAATTTTTTTAGTTTAATTTGAAAATGATTGTTTAAATGTTATGAAACAAAAAATCAATTTACACCTTAATTTAAGATTTAAATTGTTCCA
>NW_026094349.1:0-4548 GCF_024586455.1 Bactrocera neohumeralis | reverse complement strand
GGCTACGTAAATAAGCAAATTGCCGCATTTGGGGTGAAGAGCAACCAGAAGCCGTTCAAGAACTGCCCATGCATCCCGAAAAAATGCACTGTTTGGTGTGGTTTGTACGCTGGTGGAATCATTGGACCGTATTTTTCAAAGATGCTGTTGGACGCAACGTTACGGTGAATGGCGATCGCTATCGTTCGATGCTAACAAACTTTGTGTTGCCAAAAATGGAAGAACTGAACTTGGTTGACATGTGGTTTCAACAAGATGGCGCTACATGCCACACAGCTCGCGATTCTATGGCCATTTTGAGGGAAAACTTCGGAGAACAATTCATCTCAAGAAATGGACCCGTAAGTTGGCCACCAAGATCATGCGATTTAACGCCTTTAGACTATTTTTTGTGGGGCTACGTCAAGTCTAAAGTCTACAGAAATAAGCCAGCAACTATTCCAGCTTTGGAAGACAACATTTCCGAAGAAATTCGGGCTATTCCGGCCGAAATGCTCGAAAAAGTTGCCCAAAATTGGACTTTCCGAATGGACCACCTAAGACGCAGCCGCAAGGAAAAACTTTTTGACTCGCCCTTAAACATAGTTATAGTATAATATGTAGTTAAAAGTAAGATGTAGTTTAAAGTGAGGCTATTTGAAAACTGCGAATCCGAATTTATAACTCAAACTTCTTTTTATGGATATTCGTCTGAAGTAAAATAGTGTGTGTAAAAGTAAATTTAATATAAAAAAATTTAAAATTTAAACTTTCTTTGAAACAAGGTTTTCACTTGAAATAGTACCAAACAAAAGCAACAAATGCTTTCTATAGAGATACTATAAAGATAAGGTCGTGAAAGTAAAGAACTTTTATGAGACAATATGGCTATATGTTTAAATTATGCAGAATGATAAGCGGACCTTCGCTAATGCCCTAACTAGCCTCCACTTAAATGCTGTGAAATCTGATGACCTTGTATTGGTGACGTGTACTAAAGGTAAACTTCGAAGCTTTAACCGATTTGTATACGTTACCCAAAGAGGTAAAAGGGCATAAATGAAAGTGAGCAAAAACGAAAATCTGGTCATGTAGAAGTTCTTGTTATAACAAGTTAATGTGTTGTATAGCTATATGCGCATATTTGACAAATGGATATGTGCTTAACCAAGCATAACCATCCATTTTGTTTCATGTTGTTGTCTTGCGACTTAATACACCGGAAAAATTTTAAATAAAAACGTTATCGATTAGATTAGAGACATAATATCAAAAAAAAGGCAAAGCAGAAAGAGTAAATTGAAAAAATCATTTTCAGATTTCGGTATTGTGCAAGCTTGTCTAAATCAGCATATAAAAAGTGTGCATTTTTATATCACATATTCTCTTCTGTAGATATATGTATATTGCATTTTGTATTGGGTCTCCAATACAAACACATAGAAGAAAAAGAAATATTAAAACGAGCTGAAATGTAGCACTGATTATCATTAGTCACCTATTATCAATTTTATGCATCATCAATTTAGTTAAAATAAATATGTTTAATTAAAACAATTAACAATATATATTTTAGTGTTTGTTCAGAGCTATAAAGGACTCAAATATAATTTCTTTTTTTTTTTTTGATTGGCGTCAATACTACATTTATCTCCATATATTTATTATATGATTTTCGCAATTTCGGTAACTTTATACCGTATACGTCGGTTAATATATCCTAATAAAATCGGGTAATAATGGAAATAGACCCCATATAAATAAGAGGTCTTATTTACCTGAAGGTACTTCCCTGGTGCCATTGCATGCCTAATTTTTATCAAAGTTCTTATATAATTGGTTGTGGAATTCAACTAATGTGTCTCAAATCTACCAAAAGCTTTTTTTTATATGAAATTCAAAATTTTTTTGCATTATTTTAATGCAAAAGTTCAACTTTTTATAAATAACATACGGACTCGCATCTAAATCGGTGCAAAAATATTTTGCTGTCTCTAAAGCATTTAGAAGTTGGCAAACAAATGCTTACTGGCCAGGCAAGTGAAAATCAATACTTATACAAACATACATACGCGCAGGCGTTTGAGAACGTGAGCAAACAACATCCTTAGTTGCCTCGCAGCTCATTAAACTCATATTTTATGTGATTTTGCCTTGAGCCAGGCAACAATTGAACATATGCATATAACCACCGGCAATCAATATATGCCACATAGCACGGATGGTGGACACAGCTAATTTTAGTCCATGAACGTGCAAATTCGTGGAAGAAAGAATGAATAAATTTGATGCGAAATAAAAACTGCCATAAGAATACATACGAGTATCAGCAGCCTTTTTCCTCAGCCATCAAAGCCCGTTCAAACTCTATTCACGGTCGAGCAGCTTACGCCGGTTCTGGTCGTTTTACTGCGAGTATCAAAGCCGTGTCGGCCGCAGTTTGATGAATGCTTTAATTTTCAAGCGCACTGGATTTATTCGATTAATTTGAGCTGACGAACAGGAAACGACTGCCCCCGTCAGCTTTGGAGGTTTCCCCACTGTATAAAAATGTATTGTAAACAAATGTGATGATTGTCATTTCAGGCACCAAAATTTAGGAAAACAGGCGAAAGAGAGAGGGGGAAAGAAAATATATAAAGCCACAAAATAAGTGCAAGGGAACAAGCTATTTTAATTGCGTATAACGAAACACCCAAAAAGGAAATGAAATTATGAACCAAATAAGCAGCAACAAAACATACAGAGATAGAAATACATATAAAACGCTTTGTTTTATCCATGAAATAGCAACAAGAACTGTGCCACAATTAAGTGGAATTTCTTTGATTAATTACATTTGTTAATAACTGGCACTTTGCACGATAATATTGTCATTTTATTAATAAACATTCAAGTGTTGGCTATTAGATATCCATATACTACACACTAAACACTTGCTTGCAGTTTACATTTGGAACGAATTGGTAAATACAAGTACTGCAAGGAGAAATCGTTGTGAGTTCTCGAAGGTTATGTAGAAAAAGAACTGTTAGTTAATCGATTATTAGGCATTTTTGTGTATGTAACAACTTAACTCTTCAAATTGACTTTATCTTCATGTTACACTTTGAAAATATTTTATAAATATATTTTATTTAAATCATGTTAATAGCTAAAACCATAGACCAACAAATGCCAATATTTAATTTCCCCAATGCATATGAATACGGTCATAAAAAGAAATAGTTTTTCAAGTGTTAATCAAAGTGGATATATTTGGTCTTCCATTTTGTTGCCAAAAATTTGAAACAAAGCACTTATCACTTTCACGATGTTAAATAAAAATGCCACGCACTTAAAGTGTAAAATAATTTAATGTTTATTTAGAACTTAAGAAAAATATAATGTTCTGTTTTAATGCCGGAGTACACGTATATGTAAAAAGGATTTAAACTGACTCGCTGAGTGCAAATGTAGGATGAATAATCCCAGTGCAAGAGGACGAAAGACGTTGAGTTCTTTATTAAACGATCGAAAGCTGCTCACGGCGCAGTATAGAGCGGAATGCTGATGGTCGAATTATGAGGAGCGAATTGTTTGATGGTAGAATCGACGCGGCGCAGTGTAGGTGCAGGAATTGTAAAACGAATGTCGATAGGCGAAGTGTTTGTAACGAAGTGGAGTCTCTCTCCTGTGTCTATCCTTTTGTTTATGGGTTGGCGTACAGATGTTGAGTTGTGCAGTAGTGTCATCAGTTGTGGTGAATTACGCTGTCGCATTAGGATGCGCAAGTTTTACTGGTGAGGAGGTGATGCTTAACTCATTTAAACATCCTGGGCCCTAGGCGAATATTTTGCCTAGTATTAAGTATATGCTGTTGCCTATATTTCGGCGTACTGGTTGGTAGAGTAGCCGAGGGCGCAGAACACATGCTATAAATGCTGGAAAACGGCTTCTGGTTTTAAAACATACTTTTGCTTTTACGTATACAACTATATTTTACGGATTTTCATAGTTATTGTATTTGCGGGTTGTTTCTTTTGATCGGTTTATTATTTGTGCTTTTATTTAAAATTTCCTTTACTATCGGCTTGGTAAACTAGCTATTTATTAGTTGCCTTTCTGTGTTATCGGCTTATAAAGGATAGTAATTCCACGCCTGGCTCAGATGTGGCCAGAATGGGTACTCCTTAGCCCTGGAGTTGGGACTATGAAATTAGGAGGATCTTGGTAAGGAGTGGCCGTGAATAGAAAAAACGGCTTCGGATTCATTAGATTAGACAATTTCTTTTATACTTAATTTGAAGCTTTGCTAACTGATTTCCATAACTCACCCATATGAGGAGTGCTTGGATAGATGCGATAAAAGCGACATTAGCTTTGTAAACGTAGGTGCGTCAATGTATCGCATTGGGAGTATTGTGATCCCATAACTTTTGATTTTGTTTTTTTGAAAATTTAAACTCTTCTATGGGGCAATATTGTATAAAATGTGTCGATTTTTCGACTTTTGAGACAATTTGTGATATTTTATGTTTAGTGCAAATGCACTCATTTGGCGTTTAATAGCCTGCCACCGCTCTGGGT
>NW_026094348.1:0-4995 GCF_024586455.1 Bactrocera neohumeralis | reverse complement strand
CCCGTGGCACGCCCCAAATCCCCAAACGAAAACATATAAAAGTGCCAAACAAGCACTAAATTTAAAATTTATGAAACTGTTTAGGGGGATCACCCCACCCCATCTACTACATATCTCCTAAACCAATAAAGCTACAGCCAAATTCCAACCTGAACTTCTAACGACGATAAAGCTCATACTCACGCCAGCGAAATTAAATTCTACACTCCGAGATGGTAAAGGAGAAGGCTTTATGAGCTTATTGAAAGTTGGTATGGGTTTGGCACTGCCCACTTTTTGGTGAAATCCGATATCTCGGGATCCGACCAACCGATTTCGACTAAGTTTAGCATGGCATGTAGGTATGCCGGAAAAATTAGTCAAATCGAGTTAATATTTCCTGAGGCGCCATATACCTAATATCAAGATTTTCTCGTGGTGGCTTTATGCTGGATAAATCAATCAATATTTGAGTTATTGAAATGAAATTAGGAGAGCGTGTTTTAATCGTGGCAGTGTATCTTTGTGCCAAAAAATATATAAATTTGAGCGAAACCTTAAGATTTTCTGAACATCCGGCTGACTTTTCCCATATGATTTGGTGATTGTATGTGAGGTACAGATATAAAGTATATGTATATATATAACTTCTTAGAATCCGATTCTGTGGTTGATGCTTTACATCTTAAGGTATTTGTTCGGTTTAATTCTTGCAAGTTGCAAGAGTATCAAATGCTCGGTTTGCGCCCGAACTAAGCCTTTTCCTTACTTGTTTTTTGATTTTTATGCCCTGAACATAGTATATTGCGTTTGACACGAAGTTTGTAGCACTTTTCGAAATGACTAGTCGGAGATCTTATGGAATATGTATAGTACATTCATATATAAATGATCCGAATCATAAGTTGGTTGATTTGGGTATGTCTGTAGTGCCCATTCCTTTTTCTGTCCATGAAGCTGCTCATTTGCTAATTTTTTCGGAACCGCGAATCGGATATACATAGCTACCATAGAAACTGAAACTCAAGTCTCTGTATGAATTTTGGTTTTGTTTGGAGAAGGTACTTTCTCGAAATTTGGCATAGATTGTTTTCCCAAACAGCGCTACAGTCTCCGAACAAATTGTTCAGATCGGACAATTATATTGAAGGTCATAAACTTAAGCTAGTTTTATTGATATTATGTTAGTTCGCGATAGCTAAAAATATATTAAAACATCTTCAATTAAAATTTAATATAGCGAGTTGATATAGAAAACTAGAGAATTGGAATTCATTATATTGGGAATTAGATTTAGATTTAATTCCATTCTAATTCAGTGTTTACCACATAATATTTAAAGAAACTTGTGCATTTAGTTTCATTAAAATATTAAACATTTTGACCATTATGAACGGTTCAAATACAGATGGAAAGACGGAAATCATTTTATGGGGTATGTGGGCAGAGAGAAAGGGTCGGGCTGATTGCATTACTTTTGACATTGCTCAGGTATACTCGAGGTCATATTTTGAAATAAGTCTATATAAATAATCCTTCCATTGTAGTTGGGGGTAGTATTGACTCGTTAACATGTCACAGACTAGTAAAATGCTCCCATGGTTTCATCTATATACCTCGAATACAATCACCAATCATTCGGAGTAAAGTCTCCTGATGTTCGAAAATCCTGATAATAGTTTTATGGGGAGAGTTCTGTTTGCTTAATTTTATCCATTTTAGTCACGAAGATACATTGTTATGAGAAAAACATGCTCTCTTATTTTCATTGAGATAACTCATATTGGTCGATATATTCGGTATAAAGTCACCCGAAAAGTTCTAAATTCTTTATATTAACTATATGTGGGCTAAGGATAGTATCTCCCATGCCAAAATTAGAGTTCTACTTTTAATTTAGCGCTTAGTTATAGATCGTCTTCCATCTCCAAGTTTCATTAAAATATGCTAATTTTTACCTCAGTTACAGCTTAAGTTACCATCGATCTACACATATTTCCTTTGAGTGTAACTGGTCACACTGTTCATTCATTTCGAAAGAACTATGGAGCGATGATTTCACCAGACCAAAACCAAAGCAAACTGTTAATTTAGGTGAAGATAATGGTTTTCATGTTCATGTTTTTCGCACCAGAATCGACCGTTTTGTTTATTTGCATCCACGGGTGATTTTTTTAAGAGATAATAAAAATTGAACAGTTTGAAAAGTTATTCTCACTTTTTTCCATGAAAAAAACATTGCAAAATACAATATTAAAAATGGCATTAAATCATTTGCCCGAAAATATCAGAAATATTCTCGCAATATTTCAGTTTGATTCACTTTTATATTTTTATATCGGGTGATTTTTTAAGAGCTTGATAACTTTTTTAAAAAAAAAAACGCATAAATTTTGCAAAATCTCATCGGTTCTTTATTTGAAACATTTACTTTTTTGAAGATAATTTCATTTAAATGTTGACCGCGGCTGCGTCTTAGGTGGTCCATTCGAAAGTCCAATTTTTGGGCAACTTTTTCGAGCATTTCGGCCGGAATAGCCCGAATTTCTTCGGAAATGTTGTCTTCCAAAGCTGGAATAGTTGCTGGCTTATTTCTGTAGACTTTAGACTTGACGTAGCCCCACACAAAATAGTCTAAAGGCGTTAAATCGCATGATCTTGTGGCAACTTACGGGTCCATTTCTTGAGATGAATTGTTCTCCGAAGTTTTCCCTCAAAATGGCCATAGAATCGCGAGCTGTGTGGCATGTAGCGCCATCTTGTTGAAACCACATGTCAACCAAGTTCAGTTCTTCCATTTTTGGCAACAAAAAGTTTGTTAGCATCGAACGATAGACGATCGCCATTCACCGTAACGTTGCGTCCAACACATCTTTGAAAAATACGGTCAATGATTCTCTTCGTACAAACCACACCAAACAGTGCATTTTTCGGGATGCATGGGCAAAGTTCTTGAACGGCTGCGAAACTTGCTCTTCACCCCAAATGCGGCAATTTTTGCTTATTTACGTAGCCATTCAACCAGAAATGAGCCTCATCGCTGAACAAAATTTGTCGATAAAAGCACATTTCGAACCGAACACTGATTTTGGTAATAAAATTCAATGATTTGCAAGCGTTGCTCGTTAGTAAGTCTATTCATGATGAAATGTCAAAGCATACTGAGCATCTTTCTTTGACACCATGTCTGAAATCCCACGCGATCTGTCAAATACTAATGCGAAAATCCTAACCTCAAAAAAAAATCACGATATAAGCTATAAAAATAAGGAAAAGAATTTTATGGGTAAAGGTTGTCGTTGCGGTCCGATACGATCTGACCGCACTAGTAAAAAGCCTCAGAATAATACTCCGTACAAATATATACAAGTACAACAACTTGGGAGAATGACATTTTGTGGTAATCTTGGTATAAATATGATGCACAAAGCAAAGCCATTTAAAACAATTTTGTTCCGAATCTATATTTACAAGTATAACCGTTATATGAAACAAAATGAAATATTGTGAAATATGGCAATTGATTTGAGATTTGATATGTTATTTCATATATGTATTATGTTGTCGGTGCTAATAAATATGTTTTTCGTTGGTTGATTTTAAATTTATAAGAAGATTTGAGGATTGAGGATATATACATATGTATACATAAAAGATCGGTAACGAAATCTTAAGCTCTCACGCATAGTTAATGCAAAAGTTCCATTCCAAAATTTTTTAGTCTTCAAGCCCAGGTATTTCTAGCAAATTGGTTTGTTCCTATATTGACTAATAGGTATATGCTATACTTTTAAGAAAAGATGAAACAAAGTGGGTGCATATCCTTGCTTCTGCAATTCGCTTGCCGAAACTTAAATAGACATTTATTTTGTTATGTTGAAGACCCAGCAAAACTGTGTCAATTTGGCAATCTAAGCATTTGACTGGGAAAGTAAAATTTATTTTCGTTTGTTGGATATTTTCGTGTTGGCATATTGGAGAAAATATGATTACACATGCTGTGGCGGAGATAACATTGTTCTCATTGCCATAGTAAAGATGAAACTTAAAAACTTAATTTATTGGGAATTAATGGAAAACTGAAATTGCAGATTGACACAGCTCAAATACAGAAGGCAGCTTATAATGAAATAAAGCATGAAATAAAACTTTCGAAGTGAAAACTTTGATATTATTGATATTTTTTGGATCATCATTCACGAAAATATGAAAAGCACCCATTGGTCTAATTCGTTTCGTCAGCCTAACAAACTTTGGTTCTCCCGGTAGAGATAACAGTTTTTGTATAATATCGTAAATTATAATTAAACAAGTAAGGAAGGGGAGTTGGGCAACCGATCATTTTATTCTCAGGCAACTTGCAATAATCAAGGCCAGGAAATACCTTAAGATGTATATAACTCATACACTGACCGACATACTCGGCACAAGGTTAGTTAGAAAAACGAAAATCATTTTAGCAGATTTTACCTTATACCTATTATCATTCCACATACCAAAAATTGTTGTCTGGTTTCATTAAAGGTACCTCACATACAATCACCAATCATATGGAGCAAAGTCAGCCAGATATTTAAAAATCCTGGTAATATTTTGTATGGGGGCAAAAATTGTATTTATTTAAGCTGTTATGAGTAAAACATTTTCTGTAATTTTCATTGAGATAACAAACATTGGTCAGATATATCCAACAAAAATTCAATTGGAATTTCTACGAAAATCATTATGGTTCAAGAAAGTATTGACCCAATTCAACCTATTTTTGATACACAGAATTACTATTGTCAGAAAAGGATTCTGTCTGAATTTCAATTCGTATTTCTCATTGATCGATATATTCAGCCAAAGCCCACTATAGATACTTGAGCTTATATTCGGTACCTAGGGGCTTGAACAGGTTTGGTTGGATTTGGACTTAAGTGGGTATAATTTAAAGGAATTATTATCCTCATGCCAGCTCGGAGGTAAAATTTAATGTCTCTGGCGTAATTAGTTATTGATAGTTTCCTTTTTAAA
>NW_026094347.1:0-5181 GCF_024586455.1 Bactrocera neohumeralis | reverse complement strand
TTAAAAGGGGTTATTTGGCAATACCTTAGTTTACAAGTCCGATCTGAAATTTTTACATATCCGTTTCCCCCCAAAGAGCTATTAATTTATCGAAATCGGCGATATCGGACTACTACATACCTATAGTTATGTGTATAAATTGAGCGACTGGAACTGGTGATATTGTTAGGGATTCTGGAAGGGTTACAGCCTGATGAAACCGAAATATATCATAATGTCCTGCTTGTATTAATATCTCTCAAAATAAACTCTTTAGAATTCTTCATATCGAGTGATGCTGGAAAAATCTCTGAAATTGAATCAGGCGGGGATTGAGTGGTTAGTTATTACCGCTATTTTCTGCCGCCGTGCTTTCTGCTTGTTCAAATACCACCACGTGTGTTTCTTTCTATACATTTTGCTTAAGGTTCTACATTTTTGTAAGCAAGAAAACTTTATTTTTCTCAATTTTATGATATTTCTGATGAAACAAATTATTTTGAGAAATTTTAAAATTCTTTCAAACGAACTTCAGAAAATATTCATTTATTTAAAGAAAACAATGTTAAACAAAAATATATTAATTTCTTCAGATTAGTAAATCACATAAGTTTTTTTGCACTTGTTCGAAGAAACAAAAACAGAATTTCAAACTAAAAAACAAATTTCATGTACAACACACACATCAAAATGCATCAACGGATAGAAATCAACCCACTTAAGCTTTTCCTTCATATGTCTATAAATATGAATATTCACTTGAGAACAGTATTGATATTTGTCCAATAGCATACTTACTCGCACTCATATGCTTGCAAACTGTATTTAAATATGACGAATACACAACAGACGGATGGAAACTATAAACATATGTACCAACACATCTTATTTGCTTAAGAAATTTATATAATGAATTGATTATATGTGCATATGTACCTTTTGTAAGGACAAATGTTATACAATTGAGAAAATTTAAATTGCTTGATCAATACGATCGGTATTTAGCAAAGAAATTTATTTTTACTTGGCAAACCTCTACTTAAACATTTAAAATGAAAATTGGTCTAAAAGACATCTCTCACAAATAATGGGTAGACTTTTTGACTATCTAATTAGTAGAGCACAATAGAAAATCAAAGCGAATTCTGATGCTCAACTTTCCTATATACAAAGTTTCTAGTTGAGATAATAATGGCCCTTGATCAGCTCGCAGCAGATGGCGGAGGGTCATAGATAAAGCTTTAACGTTCACAAAAAATGTTCATTCATGAGCTTAAATCAAAGAAAGCCATCAATTTATAGTAGTGGCCTTTGACTTTCTTATTTTCTTTGTATCTTTAAGATAAATTTTTGGTGCTGAGGTCAGACAAATATGCAACGTATAAACGTATTGTAGAAATAATAGTTATTTCTCTATCTGTCAATGCCTGCTTGATAGATAAAATGTGAACCAGAACTTTACAAAGTTCCCTCACACACTTTTGGAGTTGTTATATTGGCAATAATATCACTCATATGCCATGTCGAAGCTCTAATTTCTAGCATGTACACTACGCATGTGATTTCTTAAATTAATTAATTAAATTTTCATATTAAATAGCCTTTTCCTAGTGAAACGTTAGCCAAGGCTTATGCTTCTATAACGAAAGCCAAACGAAACTTGGGAAAATATACACTACATAATGGGAGTAGTTGTTAAGAGTCCTTCATATGATCCAAGTAGATGCACATATTTGTGTGTCTTTTTCAAAATTCTGGCCACACCAACGTTATGGTTGAAACGTATACTATATATTACGTACAATTGTGAAATATTTTTCTCATTATTTTAATGTCCTTTCTTGTCTTCTCCACATTCTAGGCGTGTCATTTGCCAATTGTATCGTCATCTGGTTTATTATTAAAATAGGTACATTTGCGTATAAAAATAGTTTATGTGTACAGTAAAGCTTTTGTCTGTATAAAGGTGAACTATAGATATCGTTCTGAAATTTTGTAAATGGTACCTTTTCTTCAAGAAGCAGATCATTTTGTCTGACTGCCAATAACTGACCACTATAGATAGAGATGTTATACAAAAGGAACTATCAGAATTCATCCATAAAATTTGTTTGGAATGGACAACGGTATCATATTGCTGGCATTCAAACGACCCATCAAATTCAAGTCCTCGTGTGGAAAAATTTTTATTTGAGATGATCGCGTCACGAAATTTGGCCTAGATTACTATCTCAGGCATCGTTACAATTCCTGAAGAAATAATTCAGATCTGCCTGAAGTATCATATAGCTGATATTTCTGTATCTGATTCTCTTATTTTTATTCTATTAAACAAGTAAGAAGGGCTAAGTTCGGGTATCACCGAACATTTTACACTCTCGCATGATAAAGTAATAATCGAGATTTCATTATCCGTCATTTACATATTTTTCAAATACCGTATTTGTGTAAAGTTTTATTCCGCTATCATCATTGGTTCCTAATGTATATATATTATACAGAGAAGGCATCAGATGGAATTCAAAATAGCGTTATATTGGAAGAAGGCGTGGTTGTGAACTGATTTCACCCATATTTCGTACATGTCATCAGGGTGTTAAGAAAATATTATATACCGAATTTCATTGAAATCGGTCTAGTAGTTCCTGAGATATGGTTTTTGGTCCATAAGTGGGCGAGGCTAACGCCCATTTTCCATTTTCAAAAAAGCCTGGGTGCAGCTTCCTTCTGCAATTTCTTCCGTAAAATTTAGTGTTTCTGACGTTTTTTGTTAGTCCGTTAACGCACTTTTTAGTGATTTTCAACATAACCTTTGTATGGGAGGTGGGCGTGGTTATTATCCGATTTCTTCCATTTTTGAACTGTATATGGAAATGCCTGAAGAGAACGACTCTGTTCTCGAGTTTGGTTGACATAGCTATAGTAGTTTCCGAGATATGTACAAAAAACTTAGTAGGGGGCGGGGCCACGCCCACTTTTCCAAAAAAACGTCCAAATATGCCCCTCCCTAATGCGATCCTTTGTGCCAAATTTCACTTAATATCTTTATTTATGGCTTAGTTATGACACTTTATAGGTTTTCGGTTTTCGCCATTTTGTGGGCGTGGCAGTGGCCGATTTTGTCCATCTTCGAACTTAACCTTCTTATGGAGTCAAGAAATATGTGTACCAAGTTTCATCATGATATCTAAATTTTTACTCAAGTTACAGCTTGCACGGACGGACGGACAGACGACGACAGACGGACAGACAGACAGACATCCGGATTTCGACTCTACTCGTCCCCCTGATCACTTTGGTATATATAACCCTATATCTGCTTCTTTTAGTTTTAGGACTTTCAAACAACCGTTATGTGAACAAAACTATAATACTTCCTCAGCAACTTTGTTATGAGTATAATAAAATTCAACAATACATGTCTGCTTTTAAATCAACTTACTTGAGTTGCTATTAAAAGCTGTTTTGAATTAATTGTAATAGCGCTTCAGTTCAAAAGGAGTCTCCCGCTGAAAATGGCCTATCTGAAAGTTGCCTCCAACATTTAAAAGAATTCTGAATATTGCTAATACAATTAATTATTAAGAGCGGGACAAATGGAACATGGACAAATAATTTTTTCGCACAGCTCAAGCTGAACCGATCAACAGATTGAAAGGCGAATGATTTCAACAATTCGATAATTAAGCCATCAATGGCCCAGCATTTTCATGAACTTTTTACGATGAGCAAATGTCGTTCGATTGATAGAGTTTAATGAAATGAACTGAAATAAAATGAATGAATAATTATCTACCGGTTAACGATTTTATATATGTATGTTTAAGTTTACCTACATATGGAAGATAAAACATATATGTTATAGGTACAAACTTAATTCAGTAAAAATTATCAAGCAAAATTACAAAGGAGCTAGTAAATGAATTAAATATGGCTGAATAAGTTGAGTATCTTCTTGTTCTTGTTCCTTATAACTTACGCAAGCCGATTTATGTGCAATTGTGGGAAGCAAGACAACTGAAAAGTTCACCTTCTCTCCAACTGGCTTAATGCTCTTCTTCCACCTTTTGACTCTGAATACGTTTTAAGCCGGGTGTGTTTTTTCAGGGCGTCCCGTCATGCGTCAAAGGTTAGCGTTGATGGTGACGTTTTGATGAAAACGGAGACCTGCAAAAGTGGAAAATACCAATTTTTTTATAAAACATATTTGCTCTAGACATTTTTTTATATAATACCGTATAAGCATATATTTCAATTAAATATCATTAATTAAATTTGTCACCAATATACCTTAAACAAATATTTTCTAAATTTTACTTATACGCAATGTACACTTTACTTATGTATGTTGGCATTCAAAATTGATAGCCAAACATTTTTCTTTGCTTAGGACAAAATTACAATACAGAAATATGTATACATATATAAAGTTCATATGTTCTAGGATTGTTGCTCTTGTTAATCACTAAAATAATTTTATTGTCATTAATTTGCCATTTATTAGTTAACATCTAACTGTTGTATAATTAGCACAGCATTTAAGCACTCTGACAAATCTGACGAAATCCACTTTAATTCAATAATAGGACTTACTGATTAAACAATGTAAAATTAATCTGCCATGCTCCGTAGATCAAAGTTGTTTGATGCGATTGGCTCGTGTTTATTTTTTATAGATGTGTGTACATAGTATTTGGGATAAGGTAATTTTTTTAAATATCATTACAATACCGATTGATGTAAGCATTTTGTCATGGACGAGTAATTTCAGGAAATATATAAGCTAGAAAATAGCAGTTAAAGCTTATGGTCTTTGAACAAACGATTGAAAACCAAACACAGTAAAGATACGATTCCTATTACAACATAATCCAATGGTCCATAATCCGTCGATATATACTTTTTCGGCAACAACATATTTATTTAAAGAAAGAAGGGTGTCTTAGAACGGCTGCATGATCAAATATAGAAAACAGATGTACAGTAGTTAAAGTGGAATATAAAAACAATGAATAGGATTCCTGCAAGGTCGAGTCGTTCTTCACATGCCTTCTCATATCAAAAAATCTCCATATTTTTGAGTTCATAGCCACTATTCCCTTCTCATCACTATATTTTTAAATTAAGCCTTCACTATTCCACCACTTTTAATTACTCACTTCTTATAACGCAGCGTAGTTTGGGGGGCCACACAGGTCAAAA